>NC_142719.1:25350740-25653770 GCF_055471065.1 Atractosteus spatula
TGGAAGGAACTTCAACATGAGCTATACATGTGGCACTGGTGAACTAATAGAAATTATGTAATTGAGCAAACAAATAGCACTGATACATACAAAAATTTAAAAGTGAAATGAATCTCCAGATTAAAATCATGAAAAAAAAGCAAGGAATGTGGCAATTCAACTCTGGCTCTGGTGTTTTTGCGGTGAATATGTATCACACCTGCAGCATTCCTACTCTTTGAATAGTTTGCATTTCTTCCTTTATTTTACATCAATAGTGTGTTTGGTTTTTGCTGATATACAAAACCAGAATAACCTCAAAAAGTGTAGACTGCATTTTTATCTTTGGTTGTAGGTTTTTTCTTTACCATTCAAGCCTTCATCTTAACCAATGGCAGACTGAAACCGGCATCCTTGCAAATCCCAAAAATGAATTAATCCCATTTGATCACCCTTTTCCTTTCACAATTGCCTATTAGCCTGATTTAAGGAGGTTACCAAGCAGCCTTCAAATATCCTTCCTTAGCAACAGCCACTGGTAAGGTCAGTATCACTGATGACCTCACAGCTGGAATCCTTCAACTTCTGAGTCCATGTGTTAATACTTTTCAAGGTAGGTTGTATTGCAGCAGTCCTACTTGATAGGACTCTTTCTTGCTAGTGGTTACTTTGTAGGCATTTACCTTCATTGTAAACATCCCCCTTTGTATAGGTTTATTATTTGCTTTTATGCAGCACACCTACTTTTTGCCTTTTCAGTGCACACTGCCTTGCAAAAATCATCAAACATTTTTGACAGCTCATGTGAAAACTCACAATGCCGCCTTTACCTGCTTGCCTTTCAGCGTTCCTGAAGCAAGACTACTAATGCACTCCAAATTCAGCCTCATCCCATTTCATCCTCCCATGAACCAAGATTCTCTTGATGGGGCGCAGAGTGCACTTTGTTTCAGTGTTTGTCGAAATTGTTTCAATATGTATTTTTTTGACATGTAATGTTTACACAATTAATCTTCACGTCAGAATTAACAAAGAGCCAGGCTATTGGAGCCCAGAGTTGGCTTGCACGGATTCCCATTCTACCTTAATTTCAGGAGGAGGCCAAGAAAGTTGATTTTACCATAACACAAAAAAATGACTGCTCCAATTATTGTGCACAGTATTGCTTTAGGTCCAGTTGTTTAGTCACTGCACCAGATTTTGATATATGAATGGTTTCCTGCTCACATGCAAAAGCTCTCCTTGCAGTTAGACAGCTTCAAGTGTTATTTTGTTCAACACATCCTACTGACATAAACACCATTGCGGAAGAACAGAAGCAATGGTTTTATAGTTATTTGCACATGCGGGCACATATTTGCATCAGGATAATTTTCTAAGTCCCGGTCATTTCATCATGAGACAAAATTGGGGAAAGATAGGACACCCCTTTTGGTTGACTCCCAGCAAACAGAAGACGTGAGCTGGGCAGTGCTTTCCCAAACAGAGCAGAGTGCTATAAGCTGTCTCCATAAATCTTAGCCCAAGAGGCTGAAGCCAAAGCCTTTGCTGCCTGCTTCGTTCACAGAAGTTAGAAACCAGATGTTAAGAAATGGGTAAATAAAACGATCGATCAAGAATATGCTTTAGTCATCAGTCTAAAACAAAAAACTTGTTATGCAACCGCAAGACTTCAGCAGTAGCTTTGCAATCTATTAACAAGAACTGTGAGGTGCCCTATTTTGAATGTAAAATAACTATATGCTACATCTCTGCTTTATTATTGTTTTTGATGTTATTTCACTTGCTTAAATAATAGGCCTCTGTCATTATGTCAGCACTGCAACTCTGTCACACGAGTGCTTGTCGAAGATAAACAAGCTTTATTCCAGTTCAGTTTTAGCTGGATCCCAGAAGCAGGTGGAAACCTGGCATGAACTGACACCCCGACTCCCAGGATCAAACTTCAGAGAAGAGGTTAAGGACTTCAGATCCCCAATATTCAAAACATAAAACCCTGGGAAGTTTTTTTTTTAAAAGGAGAAAGGTTTTGAGTAGTGATCCAAGCAAACTGTTTACATTGGTCAGCTCAAAGCCTGACATAATCCAAACTTTATTAAATTTGTAGCAAATAGGAAATTGTGACATGGGTCTTTCACGCATAGCAAAATGGACACGTGAAATTGTTTAAAGGAGAAGGAGCAAGGCAGCTACCTAGGAGCTTAGGACAGAATGAAACAGAATCCAAAGCAAAGGATATGCACACACTGGAGAAGAGAAAAGGAGAGTATCACTGAAAAAAAGCTGATTTTTTTTTCTGTCTAAAACTAAAAGATCATCGCAACAGAAAACGTAAATTGAAATAAATGAATTCAATGTTGTTTTCATTTGTTAACAATTGTTGGTTTATGTTTGACAGAGCTCTACGCAACTGTTCAAAACACTCTCAGGTGCCTGCAGGCTTGCAGTGACATCTGTGAGGGATGGTCCACTCCTCCAATCAGAGTAAACTCTCCTATGGACTTCCTGTATGGGACTTCCTGTACTTTGCAACATCTCAAAAGATGGATTACTTAAAGGGTAAGTAGGATGTTGGCATATTGTCTTATAATTAGTAGTAGTAGTAGTAGTAGTGGTAGTAGTAGTAGTAGTAGTAGTGTTACAATTATAGTAGATTAACTTTAGACACAAATAGGCATCAAGTGTTATAATAAAAGTGCCTGTAGTCAGGTCTAATACTTTTACCACATTGTCTAATTGTTATTTTTATCTCACATCACTAATTTTTGTGTTATTATTAAAGTACTTTTTTTTGGTAGAGTCATTTGCACACTGTCGAGTACCACTATGCTTTATATATCTGAAGGAAGACGGAGAGGTAAGAATGACATTGTTATAATCTGTGTTGATTTATATTATGTCTCTCCTGTGATTTACTGTCTGTTCAGGGAGCAGGCTGTTTAATGCTTTATGCATCTGCCTCTTAACAATATCCATTATTTGTGGTGGCATTAGTTCACACCAGTTAAAGAAAGGCTTTACAGGGCCTTACTGGCTGTGTAGAGGTGCATGTTTACTATTTGTAACATACAATGGCCTTATTTACACAACGTCTCGGACACAGATTAATAAACAGGCTGGACAGAGCTGCAGTCCAACAAGGCTCACTGAAAGTAGTAATTCCCCACACCTATTTACACAAGAATGGAGACAATGACACTGCAATGCCTCAAGGGTAGCACTTAACTCCTAGGAATTACATAATTATAGCATTTAGTGCATAATTATAGTTCTGCATTTGGGGAGTAATCATTTTGCAATGTATTTATCTGATATCTCCCTGGAAAGCCTGTTAAAGATGAAGGCTGGGTCCACAGGAGTTTTAAGTAATATCAATGTATACGCTTGGGATCAAATCAACTTGCACGCATATGTGCAGAAAAACGGATAATGAAATAAAAAGAAGGAAGAGATTTTCCTGCACAGTGTTGTGTATCACCGTGTGCCAAACACAGCATAGCCACACATTCTTTACAGAACTCCTAAAAAGACATATAGAGTATGTTTGTGTGTTAAATATTAGCTTAATTATTTTTTAACCCAATTACATGGTCAAAGAGAGTGGCATTAGCTTACCTGAATCCAGGTAATCTCAGGGTTTTACGCAGCAGGTATTCAGAGTAATAAATGAGAGGCTTCAAGATCATTACCTTGACTTGAATGTCAAATTTTAAACATAAATGGGAAACGCACAACCATTAAGATAGAGTGCGGAAGGGATTATCAACACAGGTGAAATCATGAAGTGTTTAAGGTAATTAGTCATGCAATGACAAACACTGAAGCTACACGAGTGTAAGGTTACAATGGGAGGCCAAAAGCTTGGTTATTGTCCTCCAGAGAGGTTCACGGAAAGCTGATTTCAGAATACTTTCAGTCTTAAATCAGATATTTTAGAATCCACAAGACTGAGGGACGATTTGTGCAGACCTGTTCTTTGACCGGATATACCCCACCCACCACATCTCCCTCTTGCTAATTTTCCTCTTCAGTTTGGAAAGATAACTGCATATCTCTGACCTCTACTCCTGCAATTCATAATTCAGACAGAAATCACCAGAGTGGAACAATTGAATCAAGAAGGATAGGGTTCCATCCAAAAAGATCTCAGTAACCTTGCTGGGTACCTGCTGTGTAAGATTCATCATAAGACAAGCAGAGCTCCCTCTGAGCCTGAAGGAATGGATGAGACCATGTCATTGTGTCCATTAAACCTACTGTTGTAGATGATGGTGTTGCGCCCATGGGTCACCTTACACATGGATCCCATGGGCCAGTTTCACAAAGCTCCACATACCCATACCAAGAGAAAATGTTCTAAATTGACCAAATTCATTCCCTGAATTTATGACATGCACACACAGATAGTGTGTTTACCTTTCTGTTGAGTAATGGTTAATCTATTATATATAATAACGGGATCTTCTACATGAACATTTCTTGACTTCTTTATTTTAACATAACGTAATGTACTATGCAGCAGCAATTGTCAATTCAATATCATATTTGAAAATAAGCTTTCAGAACCAGACATATCTTTAGCTTAGATATAGGCATTTATCTATTTCATTACGTGCACTGCAATGACAAATAAATGCAAACTATCTCCAATGTACGCAAATACAAGACCATGACTGTTGATGTCAATGGAAGCTCAGAAAATTGGTGGCAGTCACTGCATTACCCATTACTTAGGAATCTTTCTCTTCATATCTTCTGCTTTGTCATGGCATTTCGTTTATTACTGTGTTCCAAAGTTAAGTAAGAAAACAAGCATTTGTGACCATTTAGAAGAAGGTAATATTCACCTCTTAAAGCACAGGTGGAACTAGTGGCTTAGCTGGACGATGACACACTAACCACCCACTAGGCTAAAGGCCACTTAGAAGATGAAAAAAAAGTATCAACAAACATAAACGTCTCTTAAAAGCACATCCAACTGATTCAGAATCTACCTGTCTCAAGTTTCAAAATTCCTGTTTTTGTGTCTATTTTCTTGTTATTGATCTTCTTGCTCCTGATTCCAATGTTATGCTGACTTTTATATCATAGCATTAGGACATTATATACAGTAACTGCTCTTAGCATCACCCTTTTGATGCAAACCTACAATTTTTAGATTACAAAACTTGGTTAGATGAATTGTCAATATCTCCTTATAATCAGAAGAAATACTGTATTTTTAAAAGCTTAATAATTTGCCCTTCAGACCTAGCATGGACAGATTATTTGCATTGTTATTGACTGCACATTCCTAAATCTATTGTAACAGTGCAAATCTTCCTGCATTAAATGTTACTGTGGTGTTATTTTATTGTTAGATGTAGGTTATATAATTTCCATAATGGAGACTGGTGGTGATTAATATAGGATCAATATTAAGTACCTTATGGAAATTCTGTCAAAGCCATTGGCTGTTTGCAAAATGTTAACAAACATAAGGGGAAAACACTCTTTAACGGCCTTGAGATTAAATCGTGATCTTGTCTAACTCTTGTCTAAATCTAGCTTGTCTAACAAAGCACGTGATTACACGAGACAAGCAGGGATTTTAAAGGTAACGAAAGAGGATACACAGTTGAACAGCCACGGGGTCTTGACTACCTGCGGGTAAGTCACGGCTGTACACAACGTAAACAAATCGTTGAATGACCGGGGTCTGCTTCTTGCCGATTCTGAGGCAGAAAAACAGTAGTGAGCAGACACCTACGTTGGGACTAAAGTTAGGGTGATGTTTGAAATTGTTTTATTTTCATTTACACGGCCATGTGTTATCTTAACTGTGTGTCAAATACAAAGCTCGTTGGGCAGGTACCCAAACTGAAATGACCGGACATTATTTAATAAACGTCCCATAACCTCTTTAACATCTATGTTATAAACTAAATAATAACCTTTTCATAACGAATTTATTCATATAAAAAGATAGGTCTTCACAAACTTATATCGTATCTCCACTTTCGTATACCAAATCATCGTAATTTCATCTTCATAATAAAGCATCATACTTTAATTATTATTAGAATGCCTTGTTAACTTCATATGTTTTGATTAATTCATTGGTCTTTTTCATATTTGTTGTACTGTTTTGTTTAAAAGATGTTTTACCAATAACGTTGCGTTAATGTGCTTACAGAACATCTTCCTATTAATTAAAATAAAGGGATGTGAAGGTTTACGAATGTTATGAAACAGAACTACATCTGTGGATAGGTGGAATTACGCGATACAGTCAAGCATCAGTAAACAATGATAATGAATACAAAAACAACAAATAATTAGATTAAAAAAATAAAACACAATGATGTGTGCTTGCTCAAGACAGGCAGGGTGATTTATAGAAGTTTCTGAGATTTTCAGATGTAACGTTAAACTATACGAAGATTCAAAGAAAGTGTACGGACTTACAGTCGGTGTTTGTGTGATAGTCTGTAATAAAACGGACCACCTCCAGCTGTACTGTAATTTTTTATGAAGAGCGTAGTGTTTTTGTGTCCTGTTTTTGATACCATTCCCACAGCAGGAGACACAGCTACCCGTTTGCATCAGATAACTAATTTACAGACACTATTAAAAAAACATCTGCCATTATCCGCCAAAGGAGCAGGAAGCATTTACAGTAATAATACAATTAAAAGGGAATATAATATATATATTAAATGACGCGATGAGACACCTGTATTCCTGTTGTTCTAGGTTTATAGGAGCAATAAAAAATACCTTTGTTTAACCGTTTTGATCAGACTATTAACACGAAACTGCTCACTAAAGACTTAAATAAGAGATCTAACACTGCTGAATTTGAGTTCGTCATTTGTTTAGGAAACATTTACAGTCATACCTACACTAACCTATATAAAAACGTACACGTTATAATAGCAAGTAATAATAAGTACTACGGTCACAAGAGATGTCCTGTTTGGCATCCAAAACAAGTGAATAGACTATTTCGAAATAAAATGCTATTTATCTATAAACAGAGAAACAGCATAAAGCAAAAGTCCAAATATGAAAATCGGTACTTATAACCATATGTATATATCATTTTGAGGGAATTTTGAAGAAAGTTCTAAACCTTTTTGAGTTTTACCTGTTAAATCCTTGATGTGTGTGTGTATAAGAAGAGTTTTCGTTTTAAGAAATTTCACACTTTATCTTACGATTTCTTTATTTCAAAACATATTTGTCCTAAACAATTTCTATTCTCTAAAAGAAGGCAGTCCAGAACTCGGAAAGTGGTAATACAAATGACAGACTCTCCATTAAATTGTACGTTCACTACTGACGCTTCACAACAAAAATAAGAAAAGCAGTATATGCTGTTTTAATACAGTATTTACCGTTTCGATTATTTGCAGAATGATATAAACGTTATAGATCACATAACCGTTGCCTTTACATTGGTTTCAGTTATATTAAAAATAAGAGCTAGGCGCATAAAATGTAAAATCTGTGTTTTCATCTTCTCCTATAATTTATGGCATTTCGTTCAATGTTCATTTAAAATTTGTTTATTGTTTAATGAATGTAAAATAAAATTTATTTCACCTTTAATCTTTTTAACACAAGCAACCATTTCATTCAGTTAATAATGGTAATAATAGGTAATTGTGTTGCTAAGATTTCGTTACAAGAAAGCAAATCTATAATATAATTGTCTTTAAATCCACATTCATTTGAAAAATATGCGGAAACATATAACTAATTTCACACAGTTTTAAACGAATTAGATGTAGGCTGTTTTCTTTAACAAAGAGGCTACAAATTGCCTGGCAATTATGAAATTATATACAAACTTTAAAATTGCATTTTTATCTGAAACCGTTACTGAATTTATAAAATTGTGTTTTTATATTTTATTCAAAGACATAATAATTGCATTATTATTTCAAATAATGTATATTTAAGAAAATTCCATCGTATTTCAATGTACATAACTAACAAAGTTTTTGCTATTGTCAATTTTTTTTCAAGATTTATTTCGATTTGAACTGTACTTGTTCGTGTTAAAATCAGATAATGACGTCCATCGAAGACTAAAAAAAATGACGTAGTTTAAATAAAGAATTCATGTAATTAAATTGCATCCTTTCTACACAGAGGTTGGAAACTGTACCTTGAGACGACTATGACGGGTGGAAAAGATATCAAAAGCAGTAGGCCTACCGTGGGATTTTAGGATAAACTACGTTCCTGTGAAAGAACCTAAATCTTATATATAAAGTATTAGGAGTTTGAAATCAATTCACATATGAAAAAAACGTAGAAGCTTTTACCTCTAAAAAACATTCGATAAACAGAAATGCCCAGAGGTTTGGAGATGCTCAAACAACACAGCTTCACCCAAATTAATGAATAATACATTAAAACGCTTATGAAATGTTTTACTAGGTATAAAGTGTCTTAAGCAATATTTAGAGGAAAAATAAACTCATTTTAATCAAAAACAATATGCTGAAAAACTGCATTTTCCTCATGTTTATGAACCGTGTGACTTATTTTACCCTCTGTGGAAAAAATCTCTTCAACGACAATGTATATAATATTTAACTTTATTCACCACATAGTTTGGTTGCAACAGACACCCACAGTTGAACATCCACTCATCGCATATTCCCACAAGCTAACAGACTGGCAATAGGGAATTATGTGACGTCACTGGAACGCCAGAGAAGCCTTCTAAAGAAAACCCCGTGCAGCACACAGAGAATCTATCAAAGCGCATTGTACAACTCCGCTTCTATCTTCATGTCCGTGGATCTATTAAAATCCTGCATGGGAAAGCTTAATGGTATTTTAATTTGACTGTGGCGGGAACGAGCTGGTATGTCACTCTTCTTCTTTTTATTTAATAGCAAACGATGATAAAAACTCTAAATGTTTTGATTTCGTGGACAATCACCAGACAAGAGAAACGAATAGGTTATGGAGGCTATGTGCTGCGTTGTTACGAATTTAAAGGCACAACAAAAATGAAAGTGCGAAGATGTTTAAGATAGGCGATCATTTAGCATACAATACGTATTTGTGTGCAAGGCGGCTGGCTGTTAGGACCTCCAAGATGAATTAAACTGCAGACACTGCATAACACAACCGCGGTAGTTCCATCTAACACAGGCTTCGTGCAAATGTCTCATGTTAATACTTGGCTACAATTTTCCAACTACCACCGAAATAACACTTCATGATTTAGAGCTATGACGCTCGTCTCTGAGCATTTCTAGTTTCTCTTGGCTGTTACGCGAACATATAAAATCATTAATGATTATTATAGCATTTCTAACATACGGGGAAACTGAATAGTAGAACGACCGTAAAATCAACATTTACCACTTCTACTTAGTGGCTTTTTTAACTTGCTAAAGTAACAAAAATATTTTGAGTTAAGAAAAGACGGTAGTTGAGGACCATTGACTAAGATACACGTATTTTCTTATGTACCATAATCTGTAATACGTAATTCTTATTTAGTTTACAATATGAAAAATTGTGATGATGAAGATGATGATTGAGTAGCTCTTGTAGCTTGTAGCACACAAAATGCTCAAAGAAAAAACATATATTCCTGAAAATGTTAACGCACCTGGATATTTTGATACTATAAATAATACCTAGAAACTGAATTTTTATTTATAATTCCCAGATATGTGAAAATACATCCTACTTGTTAAGGAAAATGAAATATAGTGTATTCGTCCAATTTAAAGTTTGTACGTTTAAACTGCGATATTATATGTTGTCAAAGTACAGCGCAATAAGTAATACGTCTGTTGACAGCGTTTTCTGCTAGTTTGAATATTAGACTGTGGAGTTGTTCTATTAAAGTGTATTCCAGGTGGCTACACTTGAAAACTAAAGTGTGTATCCTTAAATTCCTGATTAAGCATTGAACATTGACGGATGTGAAGAACACAAACTCAAGTGCCGAGCTTTGTATATTTTCAGGACTCCCAAAATCATATATCTGATGTCAAAAGTCAAGTGTTTGAATCTGATAAAGCAGAATCAAAGAGACTGCTGTGTTTATAAAGGCCGAGAGTGAGGGACCCAGAGCGTCGCGAGTCACGGTTTATTGTCAACATAAAACAAACACAGGGATTCCAAAAGATAAGAGAGGTTAGGCGAATATACTATCAAAAAGATGCACACACCCTGGGAGATACATTTTCACTCCATCTTAAAACACCAGGGCAAAATATTAAAAACACGAAAATCATCCTTAGGTAGCTGAAACGTGAAAAGTGATTGAAAATGAGAAAAAATAGAAAAATATTTTTCCATGACGCGTATTCCATTATCAGTTGAAATACACTACTCACTGCTATCAGTTTTTGTCTTGCTATACTGGATGTAGAAAATAACAAATAGACTTCTGGATTCCCTTTTCTGTTTTCTTTTGAAGTGGTGGTGTTTAAGGTGATAGTCTGCATTCCGTAAGTTTAGGAGAAATGCTGGGTTTTGATAATTTTGCTATGAAAAGCTACGCAAAAAAAAACTTAAATACCGTAATTAAATAAGCCAACTACAATTCTTTAATTTCAATTGGTAAAAAATGGTAATTAGAGCAGTTTCTAGGAAGTAAACCCTATGCATATTACTCCTCACCGCGATGTCATGATTAATGGCTGTAAAATATTAAGTGGATTATTTATTATAACCTTTATGTTTATAATTTTAAGGTTCTGTATTCTTCTGAATTTTGAAATGTCTAGCGCTAGGTTAGTCATAAAAGACTCATTTGACGATATATTGTGCAAGGGGTTAAGGAAAAATAAACAAAATATGAACCGACTGCTAATTGAGATTAATGTTGTCTTGTATTACAGGTCTTTGGAATGGAACTTAATTTATCTAAGAATGTTACCTCCTGCGTGGATCCAGGTGAGGAACTCGAAACTCTTGTTTTCAGAACAAATTGGGTTAACTTAAAAAATTTCAACTCTCGGGAAGTTAAACCCTATAGAATTGTTTTATAATCTCTCTCGATTAAATGTATCATTCCTGTTACATGATGTTATCATGCTTGAGCGCAAGCATTCTCTGATTTGGAAAACCTGTGTGTGACATTAATAATAAAAAGGTAAAACTTCGTAAAATAATGATCACCATAAAACACACAACCGATATTCTTTTGCAAAACCTTAAACATCACAAAATACATTATCGTAAAACATTGTCGACCCATTCGTCCGTTTTCTGGAATCACTTTGTTCTCGGTCAAGGTGAGCCGTATTCCAACCCGAAAGCATTACAGCGCAAGTTAGCAACTGCACCCTGGACGGGATGACAGTCTTATCAAAGGGCACACAAGTGGGGTGCAAATCAGACACACACGTTAACCTGAATAATAAGTCTTTGGACTGTGGGGGAAAACCATAGTACTTCGAGAAAGCTATGCGAACAACATACAAACTCTATACAGAAGGCACCACAAGCAAGGATCAAACAGAAGACCAAAACGCTATAAAACAGCAGTTGTAACCATTACATCATCATGCATCCAACCCATTGTACAATTTTACAGAAAATCCCAAATAAAATCTCCGTAATCCTTGCATTAAAACACTATAATATCGTTTTAAATCCTTTTAATATAATTTTTAGTTTTATACACTATGATATTTGACCTTAACAGACAGTGTATTAGAATAAGCATCTTGGTGATGATAAATCTTTGGTCTTGTGAAATATAACATCTTCAACAAACTAGCGTGTGTACCGAAGTTGCAAATACACACTGTAAAATCATACCATGTTTGTCGGAATAATAAGAAATATATTCAGGAAAAACCTTAAAAATATTAAATATTAGAATTATAGCAGATGGTGCACTTTCCACAAACATTTAAAGTCATTGGTTTGATATACTCTGTATGTGTGGTACACAAGACTCTGCGTTTATAGTTTATAGCAAAGAAAACCTCAAATCGTCACCTTAGCTTATTACATGACCAGAGCCATTCTTTGATTTCCAAGAACTCAGAAAATAAGAAAATGAAAACATTCGTTTTTAGTAGCTTTGTGTTGGTCTACAATAACTGTGAAGCAATAACCTAGGCCTGCATGCAGCCCATAGTAATCAATACCCATTGTCCATGGGAGATTAAAATGTAGAAATTATAGTTATAGTTGTAGGAGCTATAGTTAATGCTTATATATGCTTGCATATAATATTACATGTGACAAATTATTATTATTATTATAGTTTCCGCTTCACATGAAGCAAGCTTGAAATAAAATATTCCAGTCCATGTTGTCTAAATTAGCGTGAACACAAATTATTAAGTGACTGGTAGTTGCTATATTATCACCGTTGAAATATAGTGCTGGTTTCATCGTAATTTAAGATCATTTTAGTCTATTAGCAACCAAGTGAGCTAGCCATAAAGTAACCTTTTTGTACCTATGCTCACATTTTCTCTTGTTCTATATTCTTACATTTTTTATTGGTAATTGGAAAGCCAAAAATGACTTAAAGTCATGTATGTCTCTGAGTGGTCATACTGTATGTAAACACTGCGACTGCATTTGAAAAAAAAAATGGAATTGGCTCTAAAGCAAAATTATTACACACTACCTGGTGATCTTTAAAAGAATCAGCTGAAGGGTTATGAATGATAACCTGCGCAATTCATTATTCACGAAGTGTATGAAGTGATGTAAAAAGAAGAACAAAGCGAAGTCATTAGCGTGGGATGTTCAGAGTAATGTGTCTACAATGACTTAAAAGGTGTAGGTTAAGCGAGTATCTGTTCTTTCTGTACCTCCAGTCTAATAGTTGTTTTAAAAACGATTCTTCGTTTTTCATATATAAGTACATAGTTCAAATGGGATATCAAGTATATATTTAAGGTTTAAAACGTATTATTTTATCTTCGTGAAATTTCCTACAACTGCATCTGAGCTCGTAATCAAGATGCAAAACATTTGCGCATTTCAGAGTATTTTAGAGCTCTCTTTTCAGGAAAACCGTTTTTAATTACTTTTTTTTCTGACCATGTCTTAAATAATTTAACATAAACATAGTAATACATCAAAAAATCATATTACTCTTAAACTGGAAGCGTACATTTTTCGTATAGTGAATTAGGAAACGTTTGTCTACTAGTTGTCTAGTTTTTTTTAAATGCATTTTCATATTACTTGAAAGAAAACCAAACCGTCTCAGTTCAAAAGACATAGAAATAAAGGATTTTACAAAACAGACTACTATTTTTGTCAATATATTTGACCCTTCACCCTCACACACGCACTTTTTAAGCCCCTCAATTAAGAAACAGAAATGCTGTTTGGAACGCCTTAATTTGCATTTAAGCTTTATGACACAATACAGTTTATTTAAAAGAAAACTTTAATTACAGGGACATGTGGAACCAGCTGATGCAGATTATGTACATGTGCATTGAGAATGGCTGAAAAGGGCGCCCTGCGCTGATCATCAGCACTTAATACTATTAGCCTACTCATATTACAGTCCGTTTAGAATTACACTGAAATCCGAAAATCTGTTTTCCTTGTCAGAGGCTAGGTATTTTTTAGTGGTTTGTTTCGGCAAAAAAAGAAGCTGATTTTTTTAAATACAGTTGAAACAATTGGTCTGAAAATAAATAGATTTGGAATGCACAGGGTGGTTATTCATATCTTCCCATAAATTATACAGTAGCTAATAATGGATTCATTAACCTTTGCTAGTTGAACAATAAAATAATAGTCCTATTTAAATTTGCTGTTTGAGTCCCAATGAAGCCCATTCCTCGTTTTTAGGAAATAAATTATGGACAGACAGATGTCACTGCAGTATGCCTTCAAGTAGTGCATACTGTACTTGTGGTTTTTTTTTGTATGTAGATCATCACTGAAACCCACCCTCATTGAATAAGACTTCTCAAAGTTGTATTTTAAAAAAGTAGGTTCCATCTTTGTTTCCCCAGCGTCACATTCATAAGAATGGAAACCCTATCAATTAGTGTTCTCTGATACAATGGGCATGCCAAGACAATGTTCAAGCTATTTCATATTTTAGGCCAAATCAGAAGACACCTTATAGGAGTTCCTTGAGGAATTTCTTCTCATATAGGAAGTCCATGCATGTCAAAGCCTCATGTCTGGAGTAGCAGGAAAGCGTATGAGAAGCTTGCAGGTAGCAATACTTTTTATCCCCCTGAAGCCACCATCTGAAGGTTAAGTACAGCATTGTATCCACAGAGATCTTCATTCATTTATTAATGTGGGGATTTTCCAGTGCATAAGAACGGTTGAGTTTGTAAAACAAGGTATGACTGCTCATTCGGATGGGGGAAGGGAAGAGGTAATGCCCAGTATGCCAGGTCGGACCGATGCCACTGAAGAGAAAGCTAAGTTTCAGACAATTCCATCTGCTTCAAAAGTCCTGGTGGTTAGGTTTTGCAGAGAAAAAAAATGTGAATGAGGTGGGTACTCAAACTTCTGAAAGGCATAGAACATGTCAACTCAGGAATGTCCACAAGATCAAGAGCAACACATGGCACAGAGACACACGTGGAAATTGAATTGGGATCCACTCAAAACAGAAAACAGGAGACAATAATTTACACAGGGGGTTGTGGGAGTCTAGAATGAGTTTCCAAGCTAACTCTGGGATAGATATAATTATTAGATCCTGAAGCAACTAGGAACCTAATGAGCAATATGGGTTGAATGGCCTCCTTTTGTGTGTAGCCTTTTTTTATGTTTTTATGTGTGAGAGGAGTGGTTTACCAGTAATATCCATTACTGTGAAAAATAGTATATTTTAGAACATTTTAATAATTTTGCATAAAGTGAACTAATGTTGTGTTAGCATTTTTTGTCTTTAATGACATCATACCACTAATTCTGCAAATGCAAAAGATAACAGACCGTTGGCATTTTGACAGTTTATGAACAGCTCATTTCTGTAAAAACCATATATGGGAATCATATGCTGGCACATCTGAGATTTGTTTTATCCTTTAGCTTTGAAAAAAAAAGAATTTGGAGCAAAAACCAATTTTACTGTAGAAGTGTTCTGACAGTGTCTAAATAAATGGGTTGCAGGATGCGTATGACAAAACACAAAGGCTTATTATGCATAGAAACACCAAAGACTAATCTGATGTTTTTTCCTTAGAAGCAAATCCTGGACAACAGAATAACCAAAAGACTCAAAACTAATAATGTTCAATAAATATTCACTTTAAGGGCCAGCTATGTATTAAGGCTGCTGTGGAGATTTTGGTTACCAACCCTACTAACAAGCATTTCCAGAGAGAAGCTCCTTATATGTAGAAAATAAGTTGAGGTATGTTTGTTATTAGAATATTATTGCTTTGGCAAAGCAACCTAACAAATGAATAAAAAATAAGTTAATTGTTGAGCAGTTTCACGATTACCTTAAACGAAGGCACCAGATGGAGGTTTTCCAATTATACAAGGCCCCATGTCAAAAGTCTCATTAGTGACATAAAATACAAAGAAGCACTGGAGCAAAGTGCTTCCCAGTAAGTCAGACCAGAGATGCGGATCTAACTCAGTGATGCCATAGTAAACTGCATCATGCTTTTTTTACGATTAATTAACTTATACGACAGGTATAGAAATGGAACCATGGTTTTCAGTGTAAGAACCTAGCATAATGACAATAGTGTTTGATTTGAGAAACAGGAAAACCTATTAGGGCATTTTAGCTTAATAAGCATGCTGATTTGGTTGTAACTCTTCCCTTCATTTCCAGGTGTTCTGTCTGCTTCTTAATGCCATGACCCAAGTGCATTTGGTACTTTCTCTGTTCCCAATTATCCTGTTTGTTTTTATTAACTACAATTACCTTTTTAATAGTATGTATTTGTAATGAAATTTTTACTAAATCATTCAAATATGACCCATATTTAACTTCAATGAACATGAATTATGAATATAAAATACACAAAGGTCTCACAGGAAACCAGGCTGCTTAGGAAATTACAGAGAAATAACTTTGTAGAGGCATTAAGGAATTTTCTTACATCACTGTCAAACCTGCAATATTGTTTTACTGGCTTGTGTGTGGCTGGTTCTTGCATGTTATTTTAGTAAGATGTATTGTTGGGTTTTATGTTAGAAATAAAGTAGCAAAGAGAAGGGTTGCTATTTTATGTATTGCACTATTCTGATAAATGCCTAAAGCTACTTAATGTCTAGTATATATATATAATGTAATATATACATAAAGAAAATTATAATTCACATAGACTCATTCACATATTCTGTTTTATTTCTCCATTCAGGGTCTTTGTGATTCCTTTGATAGTATAAACTATGAAGAAAACAAAAGCTTTCTAAATTGGATAAACGGAAATAAAGATAGAAAAATCTTATACTTCAGTTGAATTGGTTTATCGCAGTCCTCACGTACAGTATCTGTATACCTTTTTCAAGTATGAACTTCAGTGTTAATGTCTCCCAAATACACAACCATTTTCTCCAACTACTGTAACACAACTACTGTAGCAAATAGTAAACTATTGATTAATACTATATATTAAATAATTTTAGAAAATATTGTTAATTTCACATAGAACAAAAAGTGTTTGCAATGGATTTGATTGACACTTACAAAGAAGAAACTTGTGACAGTATCAATAATCCATAATGAAATTAATACAAAGTTTAATACGTAAGCACTGAGCCCGTGATCTTTCGTGGTGTCAGTTCTACGGGACCTAGTGGAGAGGGTTTTAAGGAGTACTTAGTACTCAAGTATAAACATTGCATTCGCATTGTACAGTATAATTTTTCTTTTAATATTTTCTCAAACTGCGTTTCAACCAGCAGGAGCCGCTGCAGAATAAAATTAATCGTCGAGATGAAAAAGTCTTAGGCGGATATTTTCTAATAGAATTTAAAAACGGGGAATATGTATACAAAACATTTTTTTTCTAATTAAACAGAAAGCTTTATTTTTAAACAAGTCCTTCTTCTTCTGAAAAAAAGTGTTAACTATATTAATGGGGTTATTTACCTGTCGTTTAATTGAGTTATATCTCTTCCTTAATTTGCAGAATGCTGACATGCTAAAAATAAAGATTTAAAGTATTGTATAGTTTTTCTGCCTATAACTTAAATGTTAGCCATCTATATTGCGCAAAAGCTTCTGAGTTACTGATATGATTATGTCTAGTGCGTTTTATGCTTTGTGTTTTTATATTATGTCTCACTTTTCATTTTACTCTTCTTTCTATAGGACACTATTAAAATATTGGCCGAGACACAATGCGTTATATGTTCTTTAGTGGGGTTAAACTAAATTACCAAACGCAGTATTTTACATAAATGTTATTTATTAACAATGTGTTTGAACTTCTTTACACACACCATAGATCAATATGTGCATTTTAGAACGACTTGAAAATGCTATATTACTATATATTGCTATATTACTTTTAATTATATTATAATCGTATTATTATATAATTATAATTATATTATTGTCGTCTAAATAAAATCTAAAATAATTTCAAAATGCAGTATAATGAAACCAGTTATAATGCATTCTGTTATTGCACGGATGTGTAGAGTTTGTGCGTTCGTTGTATTGCCGCAAATATTTGTATACAAACGTGCAATAACAGAATGCATTTAAACTGGTTTCATTATAATAGATGAAATTACAGTATGTTATATTTTTATGATGCGTTAACTATATTGGTAAACATACTGTAATTTCATTTATTAGTTTCATCCTCTAATTTGTATGCGCCAATTCCAACATCTCTTAAAAAATCAGCAGTGGATAAAAAAGTAAAAGTAATATCCTTTGTTCAAAACCTTTTAACCTATGACAGTAATATGAAAGTTAGTACATATATGTATTTTTAACTTTAACGTTAAACAAAGAGGCATTTAAGGCAATAGCAAGCTATAGTTTTGTTAAAATGTTATATATATATGCATAAATACATTGGGAAAATACGATCAATAATGTTTATTTTCAGACTTTTATGAAAATAGCACGGAAATATATTTAAGCTTGTGATTTCACTAGAAAATGTCACTAAGTAGAGCTCCTCATTTTTATTTTTTACTTAACTTTCTTTCTGAACTTTGACTTCCTGAAATCTTGTTATTGATTATGTCAAATTAACTGACCTAGCACATTATATATATCCTATAAAAATCCTGTAGCTGAATCGTAATTCGCTGAAGAAGATTAAAGGATAAGTAAGGCTTTTTCATATATTTATTTTAACAGCATCCGTCAATCCTGGAAAGGGCAAACACGTCAAGGAAAAACCTAATGTTAATGCTCTTCTTTTATAAATCAGTGCGATGTTAACTACGTCGCCGTATTGTTTAGATATTATGGTGTGAAACAATGAAAGGAGATTTGAACGTTTTAATAAGTAACATAACCAATTACCACGTTTTACAACCGAAGCTTGGAAGAGCAATCGCGTTGTTATCACGCTTTTACAACCGCTTGGATTACTAAGAGATGTCATACTATTTAGTATTACTGTAATGTTACCAGTGTTGGCAGAAAGAAATGCAAAATGGGGGGAACGATTAAATGCCACAAAGCAGTATTTTATTAAGACAACTTGAACTTGACCAGCAACAATTGATAAAGTATTCTTTCCCAGACCTGTAGGGAAACGCATAGTACGCAGGTAGTGGCAGGTAATGGCCATTACAATAGGGGGGAAACATGGCTGTAGCCGTTTTATGATATGTTAGTCACTCTTCGTCAAAGCATCCAGTTTACATAATGTGATTAATTAAGAAGTTTCCAGATTATCTCGTTATTCCGAGATAATTTCTAACGGACGTAAACACATTACGTTTTAAAAGTCAAGGAAAATCATGTCACAAAGCACATATTAACAGTTAATGTGAGGTTGTAACAGTAAATATACATATGTGGGTTTTTTTAATCTAGCCCGTACCTTTGTAACACACACATACAAAAGCACACACGTACTATGCAGCTATACACAGTTTCGTGAAAGAATGGAAATAAAGCGGGGTTGACCTATATATTCGGATTCCGAGTTGTTTAACCAGCTGCGTGTGCATTATCCGTTGTGTAAAATACATGTTGTGAGCGCGCGTGTGTGTGTACACGCGCTGCCAGATGCCACAGTAATTCGGTTACTTAAAACTCCACGAAAGACCCGTTTTCTGCCAGAGTTTGTAGTGCGGCTTACAGCGGTGCGGTCTAATGTCCTCGGAGACAAATCCGAAAGAGCTCTGGCCTGCAGACACATTAGGCCGAGCTCTCCTTGTGGGTGGGACTCGTTGGAAAACTGGGGAGGTTAAATACATAAAATGGGTGGATCCCATTCCTAGCCCTGGCACTTCAGCTCGATCAGGTTAGCTTCATTCCTTTCTGCGAAAACCGAAAGCGTACGTTCTGTCCCGGCTTTATGGAAGAGTTTTCTCCACATGCAACATTTTGGTAAAACCGTGAAACAAAAAACCTTTACCAGAATCCCGCTTTCAGCCTTCCTACAACATGACCGGTGTTTTACAGCAGAGGGATTGGTGTAACTATTTTTATTAAAAAAAAGAGTTGGACCTCGAAGATGCAGGATTGGATGTTTGTTGTTTAAAGCATCATTCTTTTAAAGGCGGAATGAATCTGGACCGGATACCAGAAGCCGTGAGACCCCAGCCACCTCGGGACATGGCCACTACCTTTCACTTGCCGAGAACGTCAGGCACCAAGCGCGAAACTCTGGAAAATTCGAGCAGCGAATCATCAGATACCGAAATAGCAGGTACAAAATACTGTAATTTCTGTATGATACTAGTTAATAACTACTGTTACGTTCGATTGCTGTCATTAGTGCTTTTCCCAAAGCACTTCAACATCTTTATGCATATTGAACGCTTCTCCCTGGAGTGTGCCTTTTAGTGTAGGAATAAAATTGGGTTGAAGCACAAAGAATACAATTGCATTTCCTCTGTCAACTATGAGCCGGTGCAGTCATAAAAAAATAGTAGGCCTGTAACTTAAATCCAACACCAGGCGAGCCGTTACTGAAAGACTGAATGATTAAAAGAAAAGCGTGTTTCACTGAAGTGTAGTTTTAGGGTGACTTAAATTTAATAACAGTATCAGAACAACAGAGCTTCCCATTTCTAACAGATTCCCGATGGCAGTACATAATCAAAGCAATTGTTACTGTGTTGTTTTAATCTGTCCTATATTTCTCGCTGCTTCATTTGAAATGAATTGGGCTGAAAAGGTACAAAAATGTGCTAAAATAAGCATTTTCTATTCAATCATGTCCTAAGAAATTTAAATGAAAAGAATTCATTTCAAGTTAAATCATTTTATATTTAGAAGTTTATTCGCAATAGTTACAGGAGACATTCCATAAAAATAACAAATAATTGATCTACGATCATTTGCTACAAATGATAAATTTGCTCTCAGAAATTGGACGATTATAAACGTTAATGAGAGCGGCTACATCCAAATGGATTCTATAACAAACATCAAAATTGTCAACTTTGCATTAAACATGGACACTTTGGACAGATATTAAATCTACAGTACACCACCTTATGTTTTTAACATATGAACTGAAATGCAAGATTTGGTTTTCGAAGTCTGATAATTACACTGATGTTAATGCTTTCAGGTTTCATGGGATAAGCTATCATTTATGATTAATTCTAAACTGTGGATATCTGTGGTAAGGCAACTTTTCGGAAATATAAAGCTGTATGGAGCGTTCATTGCATAGAGAAGTCCGATTTTTAAAAGCAAACAAGATAAATAGCATATTTCTAAGACCGCACATAGCCAAGAGTTCAGATTTTTTAAACAAGATGAAGCTCAATTTTAAGCACAAACCGGTCTCCCACGCTAAGTCGGGTTAATGTGGGTTTTGTCCTTAGACATTTTTCGCTTAAATATTAACATTTTATGAAACATTTTTCTCTTGTCTGGCCATGATTCCGTAACATTTTCTCAGAAAAGTTTAAAAGTGAGCAATGATGTTTGTTAATATGTGAATATGTTTCACTTGGGTTTCTTAACTCATCCATTCTCTACAGGTCTATAGCGAAATAATCAGTAACTGGGATGAAGTGAACATCGATTTCAAGTATGCAGCTGTGGTTTTTGATGAGCTTTTAACAATTAGTAGCATTTTCGACCCGTAAACGCAAATGTACAAATTATAAAACTACTGTTAAACCAGCAAGCTTCATTTCTACCTTTTTATAATATCATTTGAGCAGTTGGAGTGAACGGCATCATAATAGTATAGTTGTTTTATATAGAATTTTGTGTGCTTTGCCTTTTAAAATCTTTGTAAACAACAATTTTCAGTTATCCTTCTTTAAATTTTAATTTCATTTTATTAATTACGACTTTCTTAATTTTTGTTGTTCGCTTAGAAGACGACTTACACTCCGTATATGAAATTTACATTAGGTTAGTAGCAATCATGTACAATCATGTCAAATAAATCATGAAAAATCTCAAATCCAGCAAAAATAATACTGGAAAAGAAGCAGTATCCTGCTCTTTCTTCATATTTAAGTGAAGAACAGATTTATTCGTAACGCAGATTTTGTATGACTTTGCGATTTATTTCGGACTACATTTGTGATCATCACCCACTTCAAATTAAACGAGGCGCACACGTCTTCGAGGAGTCACAAGGTGTGTGCATGTATTTCCATTCGTACAGAGAAAGAACGGAGCGTCGAGCGTAGAAGCGACGACGGGAACCCCGACGATCCCAGCAAAAAGAAAAAACAGAGGAGACAGAGGACTCATTTCACCAGCCAACAGCTCCAAGAGCTTGAAGCCACTTTCCAGCGGAACCGCTACCCAGACATGAGTACGAGAGAGGAGATCGCTGTGTGGACTAACCTCACCGAGGCCAGAGTGAGGGTAAGCCTTTCAGTTTGTCTTGTGTAGCGCACCAGCCCTTTCATTGTATATGAAACGTGTCAAAAAGAAGGAAAAAACTTAAAGGCTAAGCAAAAACTTTACTTGGTTTCATAAATATTTGCTATGTTTTACTATATACACAGATCACCTTATACTATAGGTTTTATCACAGGCTTGGTTTAGCAGAAAAGATGTGTCATTCCTACTGCTAGTTTTATAAATAAAAACAAATGCCTGTATCTAGTGTAGCTGATGTAGACCTACACGGAAACAAAACTAGTCATCTAGTTTTGTGACTTCATTTGCTAGTCTTTGCATAGGCCTAGACGTCTGGAAAAGGCCCGAGGAACCGCCTAAAAGCGTTTCAAACGAGACACGCACAGACCGCAGCAGTTTTCGAAACCCCTGAAGTTTCTGCTGCTAATTTTCGTTGGCTTGAACGTGAGGCGTTGGTTGACGCACAGGAAATTTAAAGTAGATCGACTTTTGTTGTTGTTTTTTATTTGTTATCGGTGCTTTGACATGCTCACTCAAAGGTTAACTCACAGTCTGCTCGTATTTCACTTAGTTTAAACAAATACGCAGAAGGCCTAAATTAGTTTTATTTGTCAATCTGGGTTTGCAATGGCATAAAACGAAAAGTCGCTTCTTTGGGCTTGTTGCGTAATCAAGTAAATTATAGTAATAATAGTCATGGTAATAATGATAATGTAAACAGTAGAGACGCCTACTTTGTGAACCGAGGTTTGTAACTTTGGGTTCTTTTTACGTTTTCGCACACTGCTTTCGAGGAAAGAACAGGTGGAAGAAAATCTCAGAACACGCGTGTTTAACTCTCAGAAGGAACTCTTTCTCTAGGTTAAGAAGCCAGGGTATCGGCTTCACCAGCATGACTGGGTAGCTTGTTCCATACTCCCATACCCCTTTGGTTAACACAGGTTATATGTTTAACAAGAGATTAAAACACCAAACTGAGTTCAGTAACTGTGGCTTTGAATATATTTAACCGACGGAAACGGTTTGGGTAAGCCTCAAAAGGAGATATTTATGAATAAATTGTTACAGAGCTAAAAAAGTCTTTGTTTCTGCTGCTGTTTTTGTTCTTTGTCAATGTTTATTGGCTTAGATAATCTATCATACTAAACCTTTCAAAAAGCTTTTATTGTGCGTGATTAAATGTGCAGAGCGCAGAAGGGTTATTCGAACACCAAATATGTTGCTTTTAAAACAATATATTATTTAAGACATGTATATGTAAACATTTTATTTAGTGGTCTATAGGCGGTACTTGGCTTTAATGCAGCTTATGCATTCGCCAAATAAAATGTAGCCAGTATTATTTTTTTCTCGAAGTCAAATTTATTTTAAAGTAATTAAGATGTTGCAGTTACATCTCGGGAGGTTCTGCTTCAATCATTTTGTTTTATCCCATGATAAAGAATATAAAGTGAATTTAAATTATTATTTGTAAACATCATGCTCTGTCCTGAAATGTTGAATGGATCACAGCTGAAATAAGTATTTTCATTTCATAGGGCATTTTCATGCGTGCGTAAATTCGGACACGCTTCAACTGTATTAAACGAACTGCATGTATTTCAGGCAGTTTATTATTTTTATTAGTATTATTATACAAAATTAGACACAAATAGACATTAACTGTTACAGTAAAAAGTGATTTTAGTTATGTCAGATACTTTTACAACGTATTTTCTCACGACATGATTTGTCATGATTTTGATTATTATTAACTACTGTACATAAATTATTATTATTATTGCTGTTGTTGAAGGCCGTTCGAGCATCGTTAGCTTCCAGGCGTTTTACAATAATTTTATATATTTCGTGGACGGTATTTAAGACTTATATTGTCTGTATATAATAGAATAACTCCAAGAACTACACCGAGTTCGATCTCAATTTTGTTTTACATGTGTCGAACTGTACACGGTAAAATGCTTGATAGGCTTCGTGTTAACAAATAATTTAAAGCAAATTAAGTGTAGGGCTGTGGGACTGTGTGGTTTCACATCTGCACTTACGTTCATCGCCCTCATTGTTTATTTACCTATTCGCTATTAATTGACTTGATACGATGTTGAGAGAAAACCCAGGTGAGTAGATACGCCTGTGTAACCATTGTTATTTGTTCTGGGAGTTTGTGTATTTGTTTCTAGTTTTTTATGACTGTGCAACCTTTCAACACAGGCTACCACTTTCCCATTCGTCCACTAGGTGACCTGTAATGTTTTTCAAAGGTTCAAAATGTTCTGATTTCTCCTTCAATTTCTACTGTAAAATGGGAACCCTTCAACATTTTTTTCAAGCCGAGTTTTTGTTGCGGCTATAAATCTGTTTTATGGTATTATCAAAATATCCCCCTTTATTCAATTGATTACTGTGATTTTTACCAGTCTCCACCAGGTGTTGAAAAATAAATTATCCAAAGCTTAAATGTTATGTGATTTCTAGTGAAAAGGGGAGTCGGCCTAGTGTGAGAAATGATGTATAAACCATCGTCAACATTTTAGATTTGGATAGTCATTGTTTTCCAGGTAGGCCTAGATACGAACATACAGTACATTGTGCATATGCTCCTACCGCTCATAAAATTAAAAATTGTATGAGAAAATCATGTCTGTTTGTGTATTTTTTAGGTGTGGTTTAAAAACCGTAGAGCGAAGTGGAGAAAGCGCGAACGAAATCAACAAATGGACTTGTGTAAAAACAGCTACCTTCCCCAGTTCAGCGGACTCGTGCAGCCTTATGACGACATGTACCCTGCCTACACGTATAACAACTGGACAAACAAAGGCCTGGCTCCCGCTCCCCTGTCCACCAAGAACTTCACCTTTTTCAACTCCATGAGCCCGCTGACTTCGCAATCCATGTTCTCGGCGCCAAATTCGATCTCCTCTATGAATATGCCACCTACCATGGGCCACACCGCGGTACCGGGTATGTCGGCTTCAAGCTTGAACAACATCAGCAGCCTAAACAACATCAACAGTTCTTCAATCAATTCAGCTATGTCTTCGCCCGCTTGTCCTTATGGACCTCCCGGTTCCCCATACAGCGTTTACAGGGACACTTGTAACTCGGGCCTGGCGACTTTAAGACTGAAATCCAAACAGCACCCCACTTTTGGATACAGCGGGTTGCAAAGTCCTGGATCTAGTCTAAACGCCTGCCAGTACAACAGCTGATACAGCCGGTCTAGCTCATACAACAAACTAGATTCCTGCGGATGCGGACCTGCGTGTGGCACAAAAGACAACTAAACTGGATTAGTTGCAATTATTTTCATATGGATTATGCGGGTTGCATGTGTTTACTTATAAACTTGCACAACAATTTAAATATCCATATTATTGGATCTCCTACAGGTGAAAGACTAATAACACTGCAACATTGTATAAAGAACTAAAAAAGGACAGAGGCATGTTTTTCTCTTCGGCTTTGAAGAAATATTGACCATTTAACTGAAAATAATTTTTAATATTGAATTGGGAAAATATTTTAAAAAGAAAGGCAGGAAATGCAAAATGGTAGAAGATTAACTATGTAATTTGTATATAAACTTGTATGCTGTTACCTTTGTGTTTTGACCCCATTATAATGCGCAGGAAATGCATGGTTGTGTTTTACGGTCAAGATGAAGCGTCTTTAAACTGTAAAACCAATTTAACTTTATATTTTTACTCTGGAGCGGTTTTCCCAATACGAAACAATTTTTTAATAGAAAACAGCATGCTTTACTCAGTGCAAGGTGATTTGTATAAATTGATATTAATGTAAAAAAAAATAGAAGCGAGTCAACTATTCTGTATCCTAAAGGTGATTGATAAAATATCTGCATGTATTTATGGTAATATCTGTCTTAATAAAGTACTGCAGATGACGTTTTAAGATACTCGTTTTTGAAGTGGGAATCGCATCGTTCTACATTAGAACTGCGTTTTGCAGCTTCGTTTGTAAGCGTATGCAAAGGTAGGCTTAGTGCACAAATACCGTCGTCAATGAAAAATAGAAAAATAGATTTTTAAAACTTGTTTTAAATATCGCTGTTGGGCAATAGAATAACCAATAACTTATTTTTAAAAATACAGTTTGAGTGGAACTATAAGAGGTACTGAAAAGACGAGATATTTTTTTGTCTCGTAGATTTTTTCTGCGTCCATAAATGCTACGTATTTTAAATATAATTTTTCCAAAATTTAACTTTGAAATGCTACTTTCAAAGCTTAATTAAGGGAACAGAAAACACCTCTTTCGCTTATTTCTTATGAAAACTGAAACTTGACTACTAAAATCGATAACATTTCTATATCAAATCTAACTCAGATTTCAAACAGACTAGAAAGGGGGTTTAAATAACGCATTTAGGAATCTCTAATGGTAAACCTTCGTGTTAAAAATATGTCTAACGCAAATTTTGTGTTGGAAAGCGGACATATTTACGGGGTGCAGGCTGGGTTTTATTAAGTTTATTGCAAATTTGTGTATTTTCGGACACCAAAGCACAGTGTTTGCTTTTAAAAATACTTAACAGAATATTTTAAGAATGGGAAGATTTTACATTCTTGCTTAACTGAAAAAATATCGAAGGAATGGAAAAATGTTCATGCTTTTACGCTTGTGAACACTTCAAACTATACATACTGTATACAAACACATTAACTAGATTAATAAGACAAGATGATTAATTCCCAGACATTTAAGGAACACGTTTAGCTGAAACGGTTTTCATTCAAACGAAGATGCGAATCATTGATCTCAGCATTTTAACTGCTGTACGTCTCATATCAGCTAGCCAAATACCTGAGGGTTTCACGAAAATCTTTCGCCTTGCTCACTTTTCACGACAAGTGTGTATTGGCTTTGTTTGCTTCAGTACTCGAGACTGGACAGTGTAAACCATTAACTATCTAGAACCAAAGTCTGCACATCCTCGATCAACACAACAAAAAAGCGCACAGACGCCATTAAACGTCGATCTATAAGCTATTGTCTGCTTGTACATCTCTAACGTCCTCTATGGTCTTATTAAACTCTGATTGTGTGTCAGGCACATCCCTCGAATACCCTTTGCTTTTGTTTGCTGTGGTCACTGTAGGAGAGACGAGCTCGACCCTGCCGGCTCCAGGGAAGAAACTGGATTTTTGTAATAGATAGGATTTCAGTTTTCTGGGATTAAGGTGATTTCAGGGGCCGAAAAATAGGGAGGAGAAAGCAGCTGGGAGGCATTAAAGAAAAAACTGCAGTCGACATTTGTAACTCAGAGACAGACGTTGCAACTTAACATTTTACTGAAATTTGTGCAGCAACATGAGATATATTTCACTCGTCAATAGTACCTTCAATTTTTTGTCAATCAAAAATCAATTAAATAAGTCGTGAAAAGATCATAAGCGATTTTACCGAAGGAACCCAGCCTATAAATTTAAAAGGTAAAAATAATTTTGATTTGATATATACTTCAAATTGTAATTATTTGGATCGATGGACTTTGTTTTCCGAGGAACTTGGGATTTTCATGTTGAGTTAAAAAGAAAACTACCCAGTTTCATTTGAAAACCTTAAATTTTGAATTCATACTTGTAAAAAATATTTTCGATATAGGTCAGAAGGTTTAGCACTTGAAACGTTCATTAGTCTCTTTTGTAAACTGTAATACAGTACTCTCAATAAAACATAAATCGTTGATCGAGACAAATGTGTTTTAACATTATAACTATTTCTAGAAGGCTATTTTGATCGTCCTTTAATTAGTTTGATAATGGGATAGTATTAATAATACTCATCACATATAATAAACACAGTATATAAGATTTCAATTAATCAGTTTTGCATGAGTTTAAAATAATACAAGCCCAATGCCAGCATTCTATTTGCAACTAGAAAATGCTGTCTTTTTTGTTGCATTTTGTACTGTTGCTGGTGAATGTTATACTATAACAGGATACCGTTTACAAACAGTTACGTGGTTTTGTGTAGGCTGTCACAGTCTAGAACTGGCTGCTGGGAATTTTTGAGCTATCAAGCATGACGTTGAAATTTCATTGTTTGTTTAAGTTGTTTTATGACTACAGTAAAAATGGAAAACCACAAGTTCTTATGGAAACTGTCAAGGGTGGAGAAAAACTGAGATATTCACAAATGAAGGCTCTGAATGAAGTTACCCTTTTTCCTCCTTCCCACTTTATACGCGCACCCAAACGTACGCGCGCGTAGTCATACAGTACATACACTGTAAATGCAGCACAAGCGTTGGTTTTCTGCTACAGCGTAATTGGACACTTGAACTACAAAGGCCTTGCACGTACGTTGATAAAATGCTATTTTAGAAGTCTGCATGAAGAAATAATCTATCATCTAAAAGTAATTGCCACTGCAGTGTCTCATTTCGAGTGACAGAAAACGCCGTAAATTATGGTATGATGTGGTTTATAGCAATTACGCAAATGGGCTTGAGATAACAACTTTATAGAGCTTTAGTTATTGGCCCCTCTCTCAGTGCCAAGCTTTGACTCACACTCCATTAACCACATAATCAATGTGTAGTATCTTTCTTATAATACTGTACCAACCTTTCATATCTGAATTATTGACACATTAGAGTAGTATTAATGGCAATAGGCTACTGCTCTCAGTGCCTTTTGTACATTATATATATCAACAAAACTTTTTACAATTTTTTTACATTTTACAAATACTATTCCTGTGCTTCTTATCCAAAACTACTTAATATAATATTTTTAATGTAGTACAGCGGTCTAAAATGTAGTTCCTGCAAGGCCTAGTGTCTTCTGTTTTTTGTTTTACTAGAGCTCTTGGTACACAGTTGTTCTTATTATTTATAACTAACAGGAGAAAAATGCAGACCTGTATTTTTTTACACATGGAATTATGGGAATCCACCATGTTTTGAAGCCACTGCTATCCCATCCTCCATGAAGAAACAGCTGGAGGAGATTCTTTTATCAATTAACTTCAAGCAACAAAACAAGCCAGGTAGGCCCAATGGCCTCCTTTTATTTGTAGCATTTTTTATGTTCCAGTCGTCTGACAAGGCTCCGACAGTTTTACAGGTAGCTACCCCATTAATGATGTGAATGTTTTGAGGAATCAACTATAAAAAACCTTAAGGAAGAATCCTATGTTTGTCTAAGAAAATAATTACGAGAATTGTTTCACTGACTACTAGTAATGGAACAAAACCCAAAGGAAACTTGACCTTCCAGGAATGGAACTAGGAAAATGGAACACTGAATTTGAATTCCCTTATCCAGGAGTATGTCATTATAACTTTTCGGACAAAACAACACAGCCTGTGTTAACAGAATTCTATGTAAACGTACTGTATTAAATATATTACATTACCAGCTTGCTGTGGTGGGTACGCAAAATCACTCTGATAGTCAAATAGCGCAATTTCATACATTATATAATGTGATGCGTTAATAAGTGATTGCAGGACTAACAATCAGATTCTAGTTCCCAGTGCACATTTTGTTTGCCAACCCAAACAAAGTAACACAAATGACAAGTGCTGCTTTTATTTGCTTCTGTGAAAAACAGAGGTTCAACTTCTTCAGGATTCCACTAGTTTGTTCATTTATCCTCCAGGATTTTTGCCTTTTTCTCCCCCTGTGCTTGACGCAAGTCCTCTTCCAAAATCTGACTCAATACAAAGGCAGTTTCAAAATAAAGCTGCGTCAACCTGAAAGGAATGATCAATCAGATTATCTTTATGATTTTGTATTCACTCCTATCTTTATGGGTTCACTAACAATGAAAATATGTGTACTTTTAAAAAATAAAGTAGCCGTTTCTATCTGAGGTATTTATTTATCTCTTACAAGCAGACAATAAAGGAAAGAAATTTACTTATATTAGACAATGGTGGAAATAAGTCTTAATGGACAATTTTTGAATCAGGAAATAATCACTTTTTTTACTCTTTCGGGTAAAGCTGTGTACACTCAGGTTTACACTGCAGACCATACAAAATGTCATATCAGGTACAGCTTTTCTTCTATAATAACTGAGGTCAATTTAAATCTATCTGTTTTCTATCTAAAACCTAATACACTTTTTACTATGACTTGTAAAAGTGCCTCAGATAAAAATGATTGTGTAGATGATTATTTTAAAATAAAGGTTTAATTTAAATAATTAGATGAAATATTCGAGAGGAAACCAGGGAAAGTGTTTGCATCCATTGAGTGCAGAGATGAAATACATACATAGAAATTGTATGTTTAATACTACTTTAAATTCACACACTTATAATGTGAAAAGAGATAGTGTCTTTCAAGAACTATCTCTACTAATTTTTGGATTCCTAAACAGTAAATTTTTCAGTTCAGTTGGAACTAAGGAAGGGGCTGGAAATAATCTACTTAAAAGCTGATTAAAGAGGTCAAAACATTTGTTACCAATCTTCTAAAAGGCACTGATATTTATAAAATATTTTCTCTGAACACCATTTAAATGCTATCATTAGGACAGTATTGTTAGCATAATTCAATTAACTTAAATTACAGAACATTTTAAAGCATGGCTAAAACAGATCTGCAGGGAAACAATGTGGCTGTACTGGAGAATGATTAATCCTTTGCATGCATCTGCTTGTGGAATGTGAATTACACTATTGTACCGAAAATGGTATCCCACCTATTTAAAGTACTGTCCTGATGATCCAGAGATGCTAAGTAGATATCTATGAATGACATGCTTGTACAAAGATCTTCCATAACCATGTAATCAGTGCGCCGCAACGATTTTTTGAACTGCTCCACCAGCATGCTGAAATCTTTATGGTCGTTGCTTGTCTGCAGACAAAAAACAAGGAAGGAGTTCTTTGCAATATAATTTTTTTTGTCTGCAGTTAATAAAAGTCCTAAGTACCCCTTGCTGTTATGTTATCTTTAAACATTTTAAAGGATATATCAATATATAGGAAAAATGAAATAACAAACTCCAGGAAGGAATTTTACACAAATAAGAAACTAGTTTAAAACGCAAAACCCATGGGATCTTGAACGAAGACAAGTAGTCAAACAAGTAGTAAATTATCTGCATCAGTACAATTATTATCTGCAAAGTATCTGTCTCTTAAAATCTACAGTACATAAGAATAGTGCTTAAACACTTATGCACACATTTAAGCTTTTTATGAAGATTTCTCAATTTTCTCACACCCTCTGCAATTTGTGATAAGGACGAACCCCTTACTTTATACCATTTACTTTATTTGATTTTTTATCAAATCTGTGCAATAACTCAACAAAGGAAATGGAAATTAATGTTTTCACTTTGCCCTTAGAAAACAATTGGATTCAATTTTCAAATGCTGAGAACTTTGAAATTTTGAAAGCTGTGGTGTACATGATCCTTCCTGTCTAGTCCTAAAGACCCACGTGGCTTTGAATGAGCTGTCGGACTTCCTCCTGCTGCCTCTGCAGGATTGCCTGCTTCTTCTGCGTGAGTGAGGCTTCTCGTTCACTCTGTACCTCCTTCTCAAAGCTCTTTGTCGAATGCTGCACATTGAAAATTAAAAACTTGAATAGACTTTGGATTCCTTATATGGCAATCTTAGATAATCAAGAGATATGCATAGACATAAAAAATGCACCCAGATAACTGCTTATAGACGGGGAAGAGTAAGCTTTTTGCTTCCATTTATAACAAAACAAAAAATATGTTGCTTTATGTACAATAGTCCCAAAAATCATTTATATGCCTGAAGGACAGCAATATAAAGCTGACATAGCTACAGAATCTATTAATTAATATCTAATAGAAATGTATGAACAGATGTACTGGGTATATTAATAGCATACCTGTGACAATAATTACATTCCTAAATACATAATGTTCATATTTATTCAGTGCCTGTAAATATATTGAAAATATTGTACATATATATTGAAAACACTGTACATTTAATTCTATAAAATTCTAAAATTAGTCATTTAATGCAACAATTTTAGTCATCTGGAACATTCAGTCTTAGAAATTGTATACAAGCTTGTGGAAGCCACTGGGTATAAAAGGAGACTGATAAAAATCCATGAAAGATCTCCATTTCAACTGTGGTACCCATCTTCAAGAATCTCAATGAGATGGTCAATGAGATGGTTTCTATCTCACCAGAAAGAGGATGTCAGGAAGTTTTACCCACATAGCCTCTCAGTTAAGTGGTTTAGGAAGATATCTCACACCTACTGGCCACAAAAGAGGAATCTACAAAAAACTGGCATCATCAGGAATGTGTCCAGGACTACTATTTCAATAATGGGGCCCTGTGAATCTGATGTGTGTAGTAGAGCTCTATGACAACAATAAAATGTACTCAATTTTAACAGCTAATTGACTCCCAACTCAAATGAAACCACATGACCTGGTAAGGTGAAAAACAGATTGGGTTTTTGGACAGTTTGACCTAGGGTGTGGCAAGCAGAGAAAGGTAAAACACATATTGGAAAAGGATGTCACCCGTTGTGTAAAGATGAGAAATGAAATAGTTCTGTTTCAGTGTTGTGTTGGATCCTCTGGTTCTGCTGTCATCCTGAGGACTAAAAGGCAAACAGATTCCACAGTTTACCCAGACATATTAGCCAAAACCCAGTGCCTTCTGCCATAAAACTAAAGTTTATTACAAAATGGTGTGAGCGGAAGATAGCAGACCCCATGTGCAAACTGCTCAGCTTGTAAGGGCTGGGGGAGGGGACAGGTTAATGAATAGAAAACCGAGGAGATAAGAGATTAACACAGATTAACACTTAAATTTGGGGCAATATATTTACTGCCACAGGGAAATATATTAGCATCATTATTCTTCATAAATTATATTGATGATTTAGATATTTAGATTCTGGTATAGTTATTAAACTAGTCAGGTTTTATACCAACATTATACCAACATTATACCAAAATAGGAGAGCATATAAATGGCAAAGGATGGTTAATCAGAGTTAAGCAAAATTCAAAACTGAGCAAAAATATGGTGGATGACACTTAAGACATACAAACGTGGAAATATTCTTAAAATACTATATATGTAGTTGATGGGGCAGCACATTGGCACAGTGGTTAGCTTTGCTGCTTCACAGCATTCTGGCGCTGGATTGAATTCCTTGGGTGCTGTCTGTGTGGAGTTTGTGTGTTCTACCCATTTTCACATGGGTTTCCTCCAGGTGCTGAAGTTTCCCCCCACAGTCCAAAGACACGCTGCTAGGTTAACTGGCTTCTGGGAAAATGTTCCCTGGTGTGAGTATGTTGTGTCTGTGTTTGTGTGTGCCCTGAGATGGACTGGCGTCCTGTCCAGGATGTACCCTGCATTGTGCCTGTTGCTTGTCAGGATAGGCTACAGCTACCCTGTAACCCTGTACTGAGTAACGTGGTTACAAAATGGATAGATGAATGCAGTTTTGACCAATGTTATTTTTATACATACAAATGTGAAACTCTTACCAGTGTTAACTTTTAGTTGCAGTTTTGTCTACTAAAGGAAACTATTTTTTTCATGGGACTGAGTAAGTAGCATAGGAATGTGGTAGTATTGTAAAATGCCAACAACTCAGTAGGGATGGTACAGAAAAACAGTGGAAGAAACTGTATGGAACATCAGCTATGGAAGCCGAGGACAGATTCTCTTGTCATTGGGCTGCATCTTTAACTATTTGAAACCAATGAGGAGTTGGTACAGAGCCATAAAAACATTACAGACTGAATAAGAGAACTATAAATAAATAACCACAAACCTTGCAAACCTGCATAACTGCTTTTGAAAAGAAAATGTAAGAAAAATAGTCCCTTTAGCTGTTAACTATAACATGCAATTTTGTTCAGCAGACATGCTGTTTACTATATCCAAAGCAACTTATCTGTTGTTATTTGTTAAGTACAGAAGTACTTTTGTTCATTGTAATGTTTTTTGCTTGGGGATCTAACCGAACAATGCAAAGGGGTTCAAAAGTCAAAGAGGCTCGATTCCCTCCACAGAAATCCCTAGAAATATCACACTGTAGGGCTATGCAAAGAGTTGTCCAGCAGGACAACATAGTCTTGACATATCTGACCACAAATACTGTTGGTAATATTCAAAGCATTTTCTAGAAATGCAGAAAAGTGACTGGTGCTCAATCGTCACTTATTCTTGTCCTAGTGAGTGCTGTGGTGCTGCAGTGAATTCTGAATCAAGGAATGCTAAAAAAGAATAAGTAAAATGAGAACTCTGGTGCTTGCCGAGATGGGCTCCAGCTCACCCCTCAACTTTAAAAGTGGATGATGCAGTCAGAAAATGGATGGATGGAAGAAATGGATGCCTGGTTTTAAAGTTCATCTGGATGCAATTATCAGAAGGGCCACATCTGGCTCCTCAGTTAGTTGCTGTAAAATCAATTCTTTTTTCCTAATTCAGGAGTGCAGCTAACGGAACTGAAGTCTTTTAACTTTAGGCCTAACAAAACCAACAACCCCTTTCCTAAATGCATTTTACAGCACGACCCCACCACTGAAAACCAAGAACTGAACATACATGAATTTCCATTATGACCACTCCAATGAACATGTTAAAGAAGATGAAATATCCAAGCAAAATGAAAACGATCGTAAAAGCCCGACTGGAAGTAAAGCCCAAATCATCCAGGCGTTTCTGCAGATCTGTCCAGCCATCAACCTGGAAAGACATAAAAAACAATTAAACTAGCTGAACACATTTTCTTTGTATTTTCATCCACTTTATTATGATTGGAAAATACTTATGAGGTCCTTGGTAAACCTTATTGTGGCATTAAGCCTCCCTGTTTGTTTTTAGAAAATAAAGGTTTCTCACAAGTATCCAAAAAATACTTTTTGTGCTGAAAGGTGTCTCTGACTTGCTATTGTTTATTTAAATTACTAATGCAAGAAATCCCTCAGCACTGATGGCCTCCATTATGGAAACACAAGATAGTAGAAGAGGGGAGTTTTAATCAGCCAATTTGGGCCTATTCAGCGTATATCTTAGTCTTGGAAACTGTATGTCCAGCATACAAGATTAACCAAACAAATGAAATACTGATATCCATAGGGTCTGCACCCCAGCTGTACTTACAGTTACTAAACTGAAGAGTGTGAAGAGGGCAGCTCCCAGGTCACCCCAGTTTTGAGGGTCTCCAGTAACAGGATCCCCAAAGAAGTAATATCCAATTATTGCGAAGATAAACATAAGGAGAAAGAGCAATACCAGAACATACACCACACTCTTCAGGGTCTTGAACAGCGCTGAAATCAGAGCCTGAAATCAGAAATCGTTCGTTGGCCCAAATTGTTCGTTGAAAACCAGTCATTTAATCATCCAGCTTTTATTGTGCGTAATAAATTTCAACGTGACTTTGTATAGAATAGTAATGCTCAGTACTGGAAGACAACAGGAAATATTTTTTATATAATTGGACGATAGACACTCGAAAAACAAAACAGATCGTCCGTTACTACGTGCAAGAAGGTGGAAATCTGCGATTTACTATTAATGGACTTGTATATGTGAGCTTGGAAAATCAAAAAAGAAAAATAATTCGCACGGTCATTTACCTGCAAACCCCGAATAAAGGAGACTGTCTTAAGTACTCTCAAGGAGCGAGCCGCGCGGAGCATGCGCAGGGAGCTGAGGGAGCGCATCCCTGTCCCGCTGATGAATAGTGGAATGAAGGACACGGTCAGAATAAAGGCATCAAACACGTTGTACGCGCTCTTCCAATATCCCTTGGGCTCCACATACACTTTCATCAAGAACTCCATGGTGTAAATGGCCAGAAAAAGCTCGTCTACTATCTGTGCACAAAAGAGTCAGTTCTGTAACAACGTTCAAACGCTAACCATTTTCAGATGCGATCATTAACTTTATACCATAGACTTACAATTCTAATACAACGATTCTGTCCATGGATTTCGTTGACTCAGAAGTGTTATAAATTATTTTATAAACATCAAAAGGACGTTTTTAATATAAGGAAAATTAGGTCCACTTGATCCAAACCCAGAAAATCTCCTGCAAACTGTACGTTTCAGGAAAATAACTCTTGTGATTTCCTTTAAATTATTTTAGCTCTTGGTAGGCAACTTTCCACATATACAAATACGTTTCTTTTAAAAAAAGGAAATTTTCGTCTGGTGTCAAAAGAAGATATTTTGTATGTTCTATATGGATAGGTCTTCAGCTCTCTTATGGAATTGGGATTTAAGACCACAAATAAATATCACCTTAACAGATGGAAAGTAACGTATAAAAACCTTTTTTACTCGCTCTTTTCATGAACTATCCTACGTTCATCTCTTACGCAATTGCTGCACACGATTACCCAATAACGTACAGGAGATAATATAACTTCACCCACCTCAAAAAAGCCGTAGAGTTTGTATTTCAGGTCATAGTCTGTCTCCAGCGCCATGAACAGGGCGTTGATTAAAATTGTCGACATGATGATGCCATTGAACAATGATTTTTGAGTTATGTTGGAAATGTAATCATAGAATTCGATATCCTTTCTCCTGTTTGTACACACACAGGGCATTCCAGTGAAATTCTTTATAAATTAAACTCATTATATTGAACACAAAAGGAGTGGTTTATCAAAGGTTCAGTATAACGATTTCATTTTCCTTCATTTGAACTCTGGTTTTATTTTTATACAACAATAATCTCTCATCTAAAGACATTGCCATATATCGTATTTGAAAATTTATGCTTCTTAAAACGAGCATGGTGTTCACTGGGTAGTTTAAGTGTTGACCACACTTCTCCCAACACTTCTCCCTTTTTCTATTTTTATGTATTTAAAAAATAAGTATAACTAGAAAATTAGGATTTAGCTGATTTCCCAGATTCAGCTTCAGAAGCTGTGAGAAGACATAATTCGCCACTAAATTCAGGCATCGTGTTCCTCGGTTCAAGTATCTTAGTTTAGTTTGGTTAACATTAGTATTATTCTACTTACACTTTTTTACCAGAAGCCAACCCTGTTCCTGAAGTATCCCAATCAGAGAATCGCCGAAGAGCTATCTGACTGACTGCTCCATCGATAAGAAATTCACTGCTTTTTCTTCCTTTAATTTTAGCGTCGTTTTCCATTGTTGAATTTAATCTTTGATCAAGTTTCTTTTACCAGCTTTTTCAAGACGCAAAAAGTCCAGCAACACCAGCGACTAATTTATTTCGTTCATGTAATTGTGAGGTCATAATTGCATGACAGAAAGGAGCGCGATTTACGTCATAATCTGAGACTACCCACTCTAATTTTACTTAGCGTTTATTAGCAGAAAAAATACTACTCACATATTAATTTACATATAAATATCTTTTAAACGTAATTTAACATAGTGACGGACTACCTTCAGTAATGATTAACTCTCCATAGAAGCAAACCTAAATTAAGATTTGAGATTAACATTACTAGTTACCTAGATAATTCTAGGTTTTGAAGTATTGCTAATGCTGTGTTTAATAGTAATAAGTAGTAAATTTCATTCTGTACTGTTGGCAGTGGAAAAAACAATAATGAACAAAGCTGAAAATAATTATAAATCCGGGGTCAGCACCTAGTCAAGTGTATCTTATCTGGAGACTATATCTCATGCTTCATTTAGCAACATTTGGTCTACTGTCTTTATGACAGTATGACAATGATGATGTGGAAGTCACAGTTTGATCAACTCTTCTGTGTAAATTGTCTGTGCTATAAACATATGAGAGGCTCTTTTTGTTTTGCTGCGTTTTGTTTATGGCCTTTATCAGTTACCATGACAACCTGGCACTACACTGAACAGTTACTCGCACAAGTAATATTTAACACACACAGAGTGAGCCTAGGTAAAGGGAATACAGGTGACAGAGGGGAATCAATGACCACCCCACCAGAATACAAGGGTTTAAGTGGGTAATTTTAACATTTAGAGTAAAGTACAAACATCGGGTATAGGGGGTAACCCCGGCGTCCTGGCCAAATTTCCCATTGGCCCTTACCAATCATGACCTCCTAATAATCCCCCTCTATGAATTGGCTACATTACTCTGCTCTCCTCCCCACTGATAGCTGGTGTGTGGTGAGCGTTCTGGCGCACTATGGCTGCCGTCGCATCATCCAGGTGGATGCTGCACATTGGTGGTGGTGGAGGGGAGTCCCCATTACCTGTAAAGCGCTTTGAGTTGAGTGTCCAGAAAAGTGCTATATAAGTGTAAGCAATTATTATTAATTATTAATCTGTTTTACACAAACACTGTTGGATTGTTTTACGTAATAGTGATGAAACTGCAATAACCCTTAATAATGATGACCCAATCTTTAAAAGCCACATTGATGTATTATAATATACCATAAATACGCACATTTAAATTTAAATCATTTAAATCATTTACATCATTAGCATTTCAAGCAGATTTCTACAAAATCCAAGCAGCTACCTTCAATTCAGTAAAAAGTAATAAAATATGCATTTAGCCCCTTCAATGATTTCAATATTATCCTTTTAATTGCCATCTAGTTACAGTTTTTCAATCACATCATTCAAAATAAAAGTAAACAGAATCCCTCATTATTCAATTTATCTATCAAAAGTTGGTTAAAAATACTTTACATTTTCAATCAAGAACATAACCTGCTGCCATTGTATTGTCAATCAGAAACATGGTTTGATTTGGTTTTAACTGATATATAATGTGCATTTTTAGTTTTTTACTACATTTTGTGCAAATTGAAAAGGACATTTCACTTACTACTGTGGTCTTTAAGAAACTGAAAACATTCTTGAAGGATCAACAAGGTTTGGAAGCTCAGCACTCTCTGGCTGTGAAGCATGGCAAGAGTCTGGTTGATCTAATGAAGTGGTCTGAGTTCACAAAACATACAATTAGTAAATACCTACCAAATAGTGGTACACCAGTTGCACAGACAGCACAATATACAAACTGCGTTAGAACCTTCAATGAAATTTTCATTCAACTAGCTCACAATTTTTTCATGTCAGTCTGGATTTTTGTCCTACAACATGTCTACAGTTTCAATGTAACCCTCCCATTAGAATCTATTCCAGGCTTGGATGACAAAGGTATATCAAAATTGACAAATCTAAAGAAAACGAATCAAGGCCTTAGTTATACACTGCTAAATCAGTTAAATTCAGAAATTCAAATTTCAGAATTCATTATATTTTTCTAAAGTATCCATGGCACAAATAGTTATATAAATTGATGAAAACAGTTGCTCTCCAACAAAGCAAGATGGTTGTAAAACATGATGAACTTCTGTCGTAGAAGATAGGGATTCATCCCTCTACCAATTGTAATCTACAACAATTCTACCACTGCTACAGTTGAAGTGAAAAACTGTAAGTATACAGATGTGCACTGCAAGTACAAACAGTCTACATTTTACACTGATAGCTGACTGGGAACATACAGTACATTATATTATGTACATTTTAAGAGAAAACAGGCTTCTTGATCTAGTAGTACTATTCATTAGGATAACAAACAATTGTTTTCATAAAATACACTGTGCTTAGTGTTTAGATATTTGAGTTAACAAATATCTTGTTAGTTAAACTAACAACTTTAGAGTTTGTTTAAACAGTCACTAGAAAGACAAGATTAATCTACTAATGCAAAAGCGCCAAAATATATAATAATGCCTTGTATGAGTAATGGAGGTTGTAAGGTTGTTACTGTTATGAAGGATGCCAGTCAGGAGAAGTTGCACAAAGAATAAGATGCTCTTTTTCAACAATCAGCAGACTAATCTGGAGAAAGTAGAAAGTGACTATTAGGAAAAGGTCACATTTTGGAAAGTAATAGTTTCCACAGTTGCTATGGATCTATCATTTTCCTACCTACCTGTAATCATTGTTAGAATGTGCTAGTTACAACCTGAGAAATTCCAGGAAGAAATAACCCAGAATCAGCAGAATCAATGTAGCTCACTATCTGCATGCTCAGAGGCCGCTCAACATTAATATGTTGACAGCTGAGAAACAGCCATAACAATGAACAGTTGGGCAGTTGGTGTGTGATGATGTCTTTCAAAAACCACCACTTTTCACGCAGATCGAGAACAACATTATAGCTCCTCAATGCAAAACAAAGTACTGAAACAATAGCTTATCCAATCCTACAAGTCAATCCATGAATGTTGACTTTGCAGCAGACAATGCAAGACTGCACACTAGAATTACAGTGGTAAGACTTCAAGATAACAATGATGAGCTCTTGAGTCCAAGAGAACATCTGTATGGACAACTTGTCCCATCAACCTCAACAACCTTCATCACTTAGTTACAGGAGTGGCTGGAACATAACACAGCACTCTATCAGAGGCTGATCAGGTCTGTGCATCAATGCTTCCATGATTGTGTTAAAGCACTTACAATTAATTTTGTAATGTTTATTTTGACAGTGCATCTTATTTCATAGTGAAAACTTACAAAAAATAAAAGAGAAGTATTACATTTTATTTGTACATCATACATTGTAGAATGGGTACTTTGTGATATTAAGCCAGCAGAGATGATAAAATACTTAAAATAGTCATTAATTATATTAACAACATTCCAGTTAAATTTGCAAGAAGAGAAACAGAGGTGTCTTAATTTTTTTCTAGTCCAATCACAGTAGATTGTATGTAATAAAATAAAAATAGAAAAGAACTTTGCAGGTAAGGGCAGTATATCTCACTAAAATAACATATACTGCTTTCCCAAAAGACTTCACAATCAAAGCCTTTGCTTTGTCATGTTTTTACCTGTTTAAATATTTTTGTGGAAAAAAATGGGATCAACTAAAAAAATCTATAAGCAGAGGAAGAAAAATATTGTTTTTCTAAAAAAAAACACCAAAAAAAACATTCTGCTTCAAAATTGCACAATTTCCAGATGATCTAATATTACCAGATTACACTCTTTGCTCATATAAAACTGAGATTAAATCATAATGTTACATAGTAAGAGCCACTTTATCAATAAATTTGGCCAGTTTAATGTCCCTCTTTGAGAGTCCACCACAGTCATGAGTGGTCAGTGTTATCTGAACCTGAAAAAGGAGAAGAAAAGCAACAAAAAAGAGCAAATGAATTTAATCACAGTAATTTCCAAAACATGTGATTGCTCAAATAGAATAAGAGAGGTAAATTAAGAGCCCAAAAGCTGTCCAGTCTTGCTGCTATTTTAATAAACGGGGGATTAATAACAGGATTCCTAACAATAAAGTCAGGGAGCCACACAATAATTCAGAGACTAAACTTGGAATCCAAAGGATTTTCTGAGGCCCGTTTTTCATGTCTACAAGTAGTCATTTTGAATTAATAATGGATCATAAAATGAAACACAGCCTTCAGGATTAAGATATAAAATGTTTTCCATTAAATAAAAAAACCCTACTGTATACAGTAGTCTTTAGCATAAGAACAGATTTTAATATTTCTTCTGATAGTTATAATTTCAAAGAACAGTGAAAGCAATGTGCTTTTACAGAAATGAGGCAATTTATAAATACAAATCTTACAAACATATTAGCTCATACGTTTACTGCATTGTCACACATTCACTTGTCAAAACTGAGAATTAAATGGTCAATGATTACTGTAATTACCTTGTTATAAACATTAAACCATTCTGGGTGGTGGTTCATTTTCTCAGCCTGTAAAGCCACTCGAGTCATGAATCCAAAAGCCTAAATAAGAAACAGAATAAGAAAAACTGAAAACAAAAGAATTTTAATTGGGGTGAAAAGGGTCAAAACAGTCAAATGTTTTGAATCAAGATTTTACTTTCCAAATGATTTTTAAATTTCATGTGCATACTTGGGCTACATGTAATCATTTTCAACATATGCAATATTAAGCATTAGAATTTATTAGACGTTTATTGTTTTTTACTAAGTATAATGCATTTTTCATTATTTTCTGTCAAAACAATACTTTGTGGTGTTTGAAAGAACACCCTAGAGGTAATATAAAATTCAATTCTTAAATGTCATCTTAGAAAACAGCCTTTGTTTTAAACAAGTGCAATTTGTAAGTCTGTGGAAACCATGTTGCTTTGAAACGAAGTTACAATCTTCAAATTTCTGGTTACATATGCGATTACCAATCAGCTGCCATCCAGGGAGTCATTATGGTTATTTTAATTATCCACAAAGAAGAGTGAAATCCCTCACACACGTCCCCAACCAAGAAAAATCAAGACCTGCTATTTCAGAGCAATTTCCCAGTGCAATCTCAATTAAGCCTCTAAATACTTCCTCAGCTAATTAAATAAACTGAAACACTATTGTTTATAAGCCATCATAGAGGCCATATTTGTAGATTTGCCCGCCTTCAATCGTTATTAAACAGAATTACTTGAAGAGAAAATTATGTTTAGCCTTTAGTATGTTGTAACCAATTTCTAATCAGTTTTATTTTTGTCCACGTGATGTAACACGAGCAGCGAGTTGACTTAATTGGTTATCAAGGAAGCCATCTCCTGATCAATTTAAGTAATTGCCATATTCCTGCAACTTGAGCCTGCCACCAATTTCAAACTAGTGTCTGCTTTTTTTCAACTTTGATTAAAAATAATAGCAATTATTATATAGGCAGCTATGCAGATCACTGTCGAATGTTCATTCTGGTCTTTTCCAAATTCAGCAGTCAAAATTTACTACTTAATATACAGTATCAATGTGTTACTAATATGAATAAATAATTTTACTTATTACACTTATATAAATATAATGTATTAGTTTTTTCTAATAAATTGGATTCATGATTCATTCTTTTTTACAGTGACCCTTTTAGTTAGTAAGTTTAGCAGTCTCTCCAATGCAAGGTTAGCTATTATTTAATCCAATCTCTTATGCCTGCAGAACAGAATTTATTGTGTAGCACCTTTTCTTGATCAATACAATCTGAAAGTGCTTAAAAAAGGTTCCAGTAGAGCATAGTGCAAGAAAAGTGAAAGACAAACAAAAAGCAGAGTTGTTTATTTTGTTTCAATAAAAGATTAATTTAAGTTAAAAAAAATAAACTAAGTTTGCTAAGAGACCACGGATATTATTGTTATATGCCTTGCCTATAAATGGAAAACAAAGAACGAAAGTCCAAAAACCATTGCCAGGTATTTGAAAATGCATAATATAAAGGTGTGTCACAAACTGGAGAAGTTTACACTATGAAATCACTATCTAAAACAACTGTCACTTTAAAACAGACCTAAAGATTTTCCGTTTTATGGGTTCTGCAGTTGTCAGCTTATTCCAAGATATTTTACTAATGCTGTGCTTTATGGCAACAAAAAAAGCACAAAAAAGAGGCAGAATATTTACAAATGAGGGGGAGGTGCAGTTGTTGCCAGCTTTCAATGCTGCACTTGAACTGAGAACTTTCATCTTCAAACATTTTAGCAACCAGAGGTCAAAGATGCTCCCTTTCTGGTCCTTTGTTCATCTTCCATCATATGGAACATACTCCTTAAACCACAATAATTCACATCCTGTCAGGGCTGCGTAATTTGATGTAACATTACGCAGACCCGCGTCTCAAATAATCAGAAACACCTGACTGGCCAAAACAAGTGTTTCCCTTCGTACTGCTTTAAGGGCACTTTCTGGTTATTACCATATGATTGTCATAAAACACTGAATGAGACAATTTGACATTAGACTGGCACACCCACATTGCGGTGAAGTGAAAATACAGTTCTAGTTTCAAACACGTGCCTGTTATTTACAGATCAGTTTTTCACGGTGCGGGATAGAGCTTAAAAACGGATATCGTCTTGCCAAGGCTAAATGTATGCAGATTCACCAACCGCTCAGCTCCCCCAGCACTAATCTTTGAACATGGATCCAACAAGAACCCACAGTACCACAGTGAGGAGGGCGTCAGGACTTTCATAAAACTTTACAAGAAAAGGACAGCTGGATGGGAAAACAAATCCAACATGAAGTCATGTTTCGCAGTAACAACTGCCAGGCTACATCTGTGGTCCCCCACAAAGCTGACCATATAGTGATACAAATCTTTTTTTTTCCATACAAAACACTTTTCCGGGCCACATTTTAAAATCTGAGCTATCAAATTACAGAGGGATCACTAATTATAAAGACAAACAGACTGGCACCATTCAGCCTTAGGTAGGACTATTTTCTGCACTAGCCCTCCCTTTTACATAACTGTAGACGCAACAAGCTCCTACTCACCTGTGCTTACTGCTGGAGCAGGCTCTCCCTTTGAATCATCCAGTTTTGGTACCAGACCAAACTTATCTTTTTGTTACGGTTGTCTATTAAGTATTAAAACATCAACTTTCATGTCTGAACTTGAACAGAGAAGCTTTAACTCCAGGGACCCAGTAACACACAGCTTTTCAGAACGTTTCAACAGATTACTAATAAGCGGTCCTTTTTCCTGCTGTGGGTGGGAGATTGTGTGCGAAGTTCTGTGGGAGTTACAACAGCACGGGACTGAAAATGTGGCTGCTTTCTATAAGCGACAGAACACTATACAACACTGAAGGCACTGTCAGTCATTTAGAAAATGGCCTGTGTAGGCATAGCCCCTGGGACCAGGCTTACTTCTACAACACCTTAGTTTAACATTAACACAGCAAATCATGCGGCTAGAACAGGCAGTTTCATCCCGAGATTTGTCTGAATGCCCCCTTAGGAGAACAAAACAGGAGAAAAGGTCTAAAAAAGTGTGTGCTAGGGATATTGAAAAACTTTGAAGTTATCCCTTAGAGCTGCTGCAGGGCAAGTTTTCTCTCAGGGTAAGAGAGAATCTCTAATCCCAGTAATGGTGCTTCCCTAAAGATGAGTGTCTGCACATACACTTTAACCCTTTCCACTAGCAAACACTGTTAAGACACAAAGATCTGAGTGAACTTTGGACATGTCCTCAAAAACCAGCAAACAGAACATATTTCCAAACTCTGTAATTTAGAACCATTAAACACCTGCTGTCATTTAAGATAATGTGGTCATGGTTTGAAGCAAGTGCAACAGTGAAATTAAGGTAAAACAGCTTCCACCAGTACACAATATTAGGACCTTGTCATTGTTAATACATTTAAATAAATCTGAAATTTCTACAGCCAAGAAAGCTAAACAAACGTTTAAACTCTAGCATTCCACAGACCCAAAGGTAAAAACAAAGTATTCAAACATTTTCTTCACTTTTAATTCATGAGTCTTCAGTAGGCAAAATAAACTTAAACTATCAATTCAACAGCTGTATAAATCAATCATTGCATTTTCTTATTTTAATTTTTTTTGTGCACTCCCAGTTCCCCAGAAAAATAGGAGAATCACTCAAATTCAAATAGCAAAACATTTTACAGAACCCAAAGATTTTATTCTATTCTTAAAATGCTTATAATTTACATTTGAGATCAGTAATACAATACATAGAAATGTCCACCAAAGAAATGTTTGGAACAGAATCAGCAAATGTTGTTCCAGAAAAAGGATTTAAATGTTCAAAACTAATTATAAATGTCACTATTCAAAAGGGAAAATAATTTAAATTTACTTCACAACCTATTTAAAACTAGGACACATACTTCACTTGGCACAAAGATATGACTACTGGTTTTGTTATAACATACTAAGATTTCCACTTACTGCATTCAATTTGTCCTCATCAAGAAAAAAATATTAAAAAAAAACATTTTTGCTTATCCTTCTCTTGGCAGCTCTATATGGAATCCTGTCTTTCTTGCAAAGCTCTCTTCAGCTAGTTTCAAATAATAATTGGCAAAATACAAGCTCCCCCAAGAGGACCTGTAGGGAATGTCTCTTTTCTTGAGGAAGGGGATTTGTGACTCTCATTATAAACTCTGAGGGATCTAGTTTCCCCTAGTCCATCACTTTAGAGATAACTAGCAAATGGAAATCATCCAGCTTGTCACTCTTCATCTCAATCCCTTTTAAGAAAAGTACTAGGAAAAGTCTCCAAATGAAAGGAAAAAAACAGTGAAAATACATGAGAAGAAATGGCACAAGATGTCAAATTGGAACAACGTGAGTTTGCCTGCTTTTTCGTGAAACACAAACAAAATATCAAACTGTTAGGAATGATGGGACTGTTAGTGGTTTCTGAAGCAGATGAAACTTTTTATCTCATTTGATTGTTTGTGAGAGAAATCATTCTGATCGAAACCCAAATTGCTGCCAAACGGTCCTCTGGATTTTCTCATCTTAATCTGGTTTGACAAGGAAGGGTAAGAGGAGAGTTTTACTGCGAGAGGAGCAGATGGGAAAGGTCAGAGCCGAGTCCTCCACTTCAAACACGTGGAAGTGTAAAAACAGAGTACATTAGGGGCTAAAACAACTAACCACTGGATTAGCGGATGTCCGCTAAGTGGCCTTGAGATTTTGCCGTTTACATCTGTAAATCTGGAAGAAAAATACAAATTACAAATGGCATCACATGGCCAAGTCATAACATGTCTTAGAGTTCTCTAGCTCTATTTAAAGCTGCACATGTGTGATTTGAACGCATTTCCTGCACCGCCAGCACTTTAACATGAAGACATGGATATTCTGAAAGCTGAAGCTAAAAAGGATTTTTTTTAGAATTTTGCCATGAAAACCAGAGAATGTTTTTTTCCTTAAAGCTGCTTTGAGTGCAGCTGTCTTTGAATAACACATCGTTTTAGCACTTTCGTCAAATTGTATTGTGAATAACTTACTGCACATCCAAGTGTATGGAGGATAAAGTTCAAAAAGAAAACGTCTCACTGAGCTCCTTAATCTTAAAATATCTCACTTAATTTGGTAATATAAAGTAATTTAACAAATCTGGAATAAAAAAAAACATTAGAAACCTTCCCGAGAAAAAAAAATGCAATTAAATATATATATGAATACATTTAACACCACAAGCTTTGTCCAAATTTCTGTTTTTAGATAAACCAAACTGTTAAACAATCCTAAGAATGTCTTTACACAAACTAGACAATCCCCTTTTGGTTGCTCTTGAAGGTCAAACAACTGACTGGAGCTACACCTGCAACCAATCAGCAGTCAGAGAGACTGAGCAGAGTCACACGATAGATGCTTTTGCCACGAATACGCCTGTTTCCGACACTAATGCAGCCAGCCATCTCTCTCCTGACCTCACGGAAACAAATCAAATTCAACAGCTGCTAAGTGTGCAGGGCAAAAGCTGGCCTATACATTAAGTATATAATGTGAAGTATGAGACAAACATATGAGGGGTCTTTGAATGCTCTTTGTGGGGTAATTAATCATGGCACTCATGGAGGAGTTTGACAAAACCAATCAAGAGTACCTTATAAATTTGTTACAGTGCAACAAATACTGGTAGTAGGGAGAAACAAACTTTGTGTCTACAAAGAAGAAGGCACAGGTGTTACTTGTAAATTTTACACATCTGGTCAACTTTGCAAACTCCCAGTAGATGTCCAACCAGGTTTTTCAAAACTCCACAACCTAAAGTTTCCAAGAGCATTTTAATCAAATGTATGACCATGCATAATCTTTTCAACATTTAGTTATTTCACATAACTTTTTTTCTGCTTTGATTAATCTTTTTATTCATTTCAGTACTTTTTTATTGCCAGTGTTGGTTTTCATTCCTGCCTTCCTGTCAATTTAACAGTGGCTTTCAAAATAATACTTTAAACCCAAGTTAGCGCAGCAGTAAAGGAAGTGACCTTGTCAAATGCCACTGGTGGTAAAAATATTGTCACTTAATGCTTAAATTCAAAAACATACACAGCATAACAGAAGGCTTAACTGATAGAATTAAAACACAAAATTTAGGCTTGGTGTTATGTTTCAGGTTGGTACGACCTGAGGTATAATTTGTTTTTTTAAATGAAACAATCAGTGCTACTCGTAAGCTGGACCAGCAGGGGACTGAAGGTACAATCTAACAAGTATAACACACCACCTTTGGGCTCTCAAAACTAAGAAACCCATGGGACAAGTGAGGAGGAAATAATTGACTGCGTCGCTGGTGAACCTGCCAGGGCCCAACCAGAGGAAAGAGTTCATACGCCAGCTCAGGATGTCCTGTCGATCACAGAATACCTGATTGAAGGATTTGAAGTTCATTTCTTTGTACAGGGCATCCCGGTCTTCCACTTCCACCCAACCTGTGGCTTTCAGCTCTAGCAGCAGCTGTTCCCTCTCTCCTGGCGACAGCCACTGGGAATCGGAGGCCTGGAAAAGAAGGGATGGCCGCTCTTTTCAGGAATTCGCTGCTCGCTCAAGTAAAGCATTCTTTTCTTCCGTGCCGTATGGAGGGACTCACACACGATATGACTGAATCAATTATTTCGCCTCTCTGGAAGGAAGAAAAGGCCTGCATTTGCCTGGTCTCAGCCTAAATTACAAAACCACTTTTAAAACAAAACGATCTGTGAAGCATTCCTCTAACCTCTACCACAATTAAGATGGTTCATTTTGGGTTGTATAAATATAATCCAGTGTTATGTGACTCCTCATCATTATAAGTAACTTTTTATCCTTAAATTCTTCATCAACGTGGGGACCCCATAAGAACCTATTGGCTTGTTGCGCCCTCTGCTGGGGGAACATTCCAATTCCTACATATTCCAACTGACTGTCTACTTTTTTACGTTTTGCTGTAAGACTGTGTTGTAACTGACTCTTTGCTCAAATGTGATACGCTGGGCACAAACTGCATAGGTCTTTGCACTGAGTATTAAGTTTTCTGATCGTAAAAACACAATGGGGCCTAAGTAGAAATGCTAGAAATCTTCAAAAATCTACTGTACAGTGCCCATAAAAAATACTAAACCCACTCTTTTTTAAAACCTGGATGCCCTGTCCTAATGTGAGACATAAGCAATTAAAGGATGTTGCCTTCAGATTCAATAACTAGAAAATGAATCTTGGATCATCTTCTAGAGCAGCTGTCCCACAAACAGGATGGCACTCTGTTTTTAAAGTAAGTTATTAGTTTTAAAGTAAGTTAAAGTAAGATCAGTTGCATGCTCTCCCAGTGGGCACCACTGCACTACTTTCTCAATTGTTAATCAAACACGAGTCTCGTTTCTCAGACATTCTTTGGGGTCTGCTACCTTCTTGTCCTGTTCTAAATATTTTCACTTTTTGAAAAAAATACAGGCTTCAGGTGCAATACAGTTGGCGTTTACGAAACAGCCCTGTTGCCAGCAACACTGCGGCTAAGTGCATTCGGTCACAGAAGAGGGTTAGCAGGAGGAGTGCCCTTCATATAATCTGATAAGCCATTGCAGCTGTGCAACCAGTGGCTTTTGTTTATGTGGCAAAGCATGAAGACTTAAGTTTTCAAGTGTGTTTGATTAACTAAGTGGGCAAACTATTAGGATTACAGCAACAAAAAATGATGTAAAATTTGAAAATAAAAAAAATGATTGGATTTTGTATGTCCTTTTTTTATTTAGCTGATATGGATTGCCAGACAGGCTACTTCACTGAAATCTTTTTTTGTTAAAACACTTTCAAACTTTCCAGTAGGGGGCACCAAATGCCATAGTTAAAATAATACAGGCAGTCGCCGCTATTTACAGATGCTTGGCAATAGTAACAGCTCTTTAACCACAAATTATCTATTATTCTAGACGGCAAACTAAAGTACCTGACAATGAATATAGAAGACTAAGCACTTACTCAATGTAAAGAGTGATATAACCAAAACATTATTTTATCTAAAAAACAAAACTACTAAGTGCTTTTATAACCAGCATATAGAAGGTCATGCCAAATTTCTGAACAAGCCAGTTGAAATCTAATTACTTAAAATATATTGTTTGTAGAAATGCATTAAGAATAAATTCAATGTGTTAATTTGTTCCCAATAAGGTCTTTCACCATCAAGTTAAATATGGAAGATTAGTTTTTGGTTTTGCTCTCCCCTGATAGCTGCAATAGTACAGCTGCCTCACAAATACATTTGAGTTAATTTTAAATACTCTTGAGCAATGATTAATGACTCCAAGTCAATAATTATACCAGCATAAGAAGTTTATTGGCGTGAAGGATTTAAAGTGATGAGAAAAGATAGCAGCGTCATGTAATAATATAGATTATGTCTAGAGAGGAATTCTTATCCTTTTCATAAACGTTTTTATGTAACGTTTAAATGTACATCTTATACTTAAAATTAGTGACAGCTTTGTGAATCACAGTACTGGAGTTGAGGGCTGGGGAACTCAAAGGGAAAAAATAAGATTTTTTGTGTCCTGGTTAAGTACTTATATGATTGTAGTGATGTATATGATATAATCGGGAATAATGTACATCACGCATTTCTTTAAAGACAACATGCAGTACTCTTAGCGACCCACAACTGCATTTCAGTAAGAGAAAAGTAGTTATTGTGTAAGGAAAAGCAGGAACCTGGCGTTTTCCCCTAGCCACGACAGCTGCATAATATCCCGTTTAATAAATCACATTATAATAAAACCCTTCGATAACAAAGCGAGTTGTTTGCGTATTTTTACTTTTGAAATCTAGAGTGGGAGTGTCCCGTTTCATTTTGCAGAATGCTGCAAATTAAACTTAAAAGTTAGAGTTGTTTACGTAGGTTTTAACTGCGTAAACTTATACTAAGAAAACTAAACGAATAACTGGATATTAGCAATATGACTCACTAACGTACTTTGCTTTACTAATTCGTATCGATACCCTTTGATGTTACAGGCAAAGGTATTCGAGTAAAGCCCAAAAGTAAGGACATCCTTACCATTTTAGAAGACTGTCTGGAAAGAAGTGTGTTGCAAATCTTAAAAAACGTACCCTGGAATACAAAATTTGCCTTAGGCGTAAACATTAACAAACGCATAATTCTGCCGAGCATAGCTTGCAACACTTCATTTCCTACGAAGCGTATTCATGAACACTAGGACCCCCGTAACTGCCTCAGCAACTGCCTGAAAGAAAAAAATGCACGCACTTGGCGACGCACAGAAGGTAGAGTACTTCGCTTTTTGTTTTTATTTACGCCGAAAAGAAACTATCAAAAACCTAACATAACGACTATGGGAGTTGACATTTAACTGAATAATAAACCAAGGACGAACCATAAAGTTTACAAATTAAAGCTTCGTGTCAAATATAAATAAAATATAATATCATAGAAGAAGCTGTTTATATAGAAGGTTTCACATCAGAAACGTGTGTTGATGGGTGAGGAAGGGCTGTAATTCGTGAATGGGAACACTACAACTATCTGCTACCCGTATTCACAGATACTTACAAATGTTTTGTAACAAAACAAAGCTACATAAAAAGAAAGAATTCGACCAATTCCTGTTATGTGGACACTAATTCATTGATCAAGGGATCTCATCTAGAATTTCCCGGAGAACTGCCATCAACACCCCATCTCTTTTGCAAAAAGTAGTGTAAATTTATCAGATCAATAAAAGAACCAGGCTAGTCTGGTATAACTACCAGCTTTCCTAGGTTTATTTAAAGCAGCAACACCTAAAGATCTGGAAGAAGTTGTCAAACTGGTCCAATTAAGTCAACAGCAAGCTGATTTAGGTCATTAAGAACTTAGTTGGAACCTACAGACACAGCAGCACTGCTGTTGGGACACCCTAATCTAATTGATCTAATTATGGCCTTACTTCCGGTGTTAACTGCACTGCAGTTTAACACCTTTCCCCAATTCTTCAGGTGTTGGTGTTTTAGAGAAATCTATAAAACCATCCATGTGCAACCCTGATGTAAACCACACATGGAGTAAAGCCACATGTCTCTGTCCCAGCAGAAATGCCTCATCTCTCACACACCAAATGCTTTGTATAAAAGCTTGTTTTGCAGGTCATCACTAAATATATCCATCCATTTTTGAACCACTTCTTCCAAGTCAGGGTTATGGGGAAGCTGGAGCCTATCTTGAAATCAAGGCAGGATACATCCTCAACTATCTGCTACCCGTATTCACAGATACTTACAAATGTTTTGTAACAAAACAAAGCTACATAAAAAGAAAGAATTCGACCAATTCCTGTTATGTGGACACTAATTCATTGATCAAGGGATCTCATCTAGAATTTCCCAAAGAACTGCCATCAACACCCCATCTCTTTTGCAAAAAGTAGTGTAAATTTATCAGATCAATAAAAGAACCAGGCTAGTCTGGTATAACTACCAGCTTTCCTAGGTTTATTTAAAGCAGCAACACCTAAAGATCTGGAAGAAGTTGTCAAACTGGTCCAATTAAGTCAACAGCAAGCTGATTTAGGTCATTAAGAACTTAGTTGGAACCTACAGACACAGCAGCACTGCTGTTGGGACACCCTAATCTAATTGATCTAATTATGGCCTTACTTCCGGTGTTAACTGCACTGCAGTTTAACACCTTTCCCCAATTCTTCAGGTGTTGGTGTTTTAGAGAAATCTATAAAACCATCCATGTGCAACCCTGATGTAAACCACACATGGAGTAAAGCCACATGTCTCTGTCCCAGCAGAAATGCCTCATCTCTCACACACCAAATGCTTTGTATAAAAGCTTGTTTTGCAGGTCATCACTAAATATATCCATCCATTTTTGAACCACTTCTTCCAAGTCAGGGTTATGGGGAAGCTGGAGCCTATCTTGAAATCAAGGCAGGATACATCCTCAACTCCAGGCAGATACACACATAGTAGGGCCAATTTTCCCAGAAGACAATTGACCTGCTAATGTGTCTCTGTAGGGGGAAACCGAAGCAACCAAAGGAAGCTCCTACAAACATGTGGAGAACATACAAACTCCACACATATAGCTCCCCAGGTCTGGAATTAAAATATGAGGCAGTTTGCAAGGCAGCAATGCACTACTGTGGTGTGCTTAATCCTCACTTTTTAAATGTATAGTGAACTGAGCTAGTTACAGAAGTGACATCCACCCCCCCCTTTGAAATCTAGATAGTGTAAAACTGTGCCTGTTGTGTGGCAGACTTATCAGCCCCCAGGGGTGTGTGCTTATTCCATTACTCTACTCGTGGCCAGCAGCCATATCACCCTGCAACTCACAACTGGCAGCCCACTGAAGCTCAGCAGGTGTGAGCCTGGTCAGTACCTGAATAGGAGACCTCCTGGGAAAAACTAAGGTTGCTGCTGGAAGAGATGTTAGTGGGGCCAGCAGGGGGTGCTCACCCTGCAGTCCATGTGGGTCCTAATGCCCCAGTATAGTGACGGGGACACTATACTGTAAACAGGCGTAAAACCGAGGTCCTGACTCTCTGTGGTCATTAAAAATCCCAGGGCGTTTCTCGAAAAGAGTAGGGGTGTAACCCCGGTGTCCTGGCCAAATTTCCCATTGGCCTTTACCAATCATGGCCTCCTAATAATCCCCCTCTATGAATTGGCTTCATTACTCTGCTCTCCTCCCCACTGATAGCTGGTGTGTGGTGAGCGTTCTGGTGCACTATGGCTGCTGTCACATCGTCCAGGTGGATGCTGCACATTGGTGGTTGTGGAGGGGAGTCCCCATTACCTGTAAAGCGTTTTGAGTGGAGTGTCCAGAAAAGCGCTATATACTGTAATTATTATTACAGGAGTAATTAACAATTATTATTATTAATTACTCCTTCTACACCCACAAGTGTAAGGCCAAACACAACACCAATTCCATCATCAAGTTTGCCGATGACACCACAGTTGTAGGTCTGATCACAGACAATGATGAGAAGGCCTACAGGGAGGAGGTCAATCTCCTTACAACGTGGTGTGATGACAACAACCTCACCCTCAACGTCAGCAAAACCAAGGAGCTGATCGTTGATTTCAGGAAACTGCAAAACGGACATGCCCCTATCCACATCAATGGGACTGAAGTGGAAAGGGTCAGTAACTTCAAATTCCTTGGCGTCCATATCACCGAGGACCTCACATGGTCTCTCAACGCCACCTGTCTGATCAAGAAAGTGCAACAATGCCTAAGACGGTTGAAGAAGGCTAAGATATGTCCCCAGATCCTAACTTTTACAGACAACCGACAGGTTGCATCACAGCGTGGTATGGCAACTCCAGTATTGCTGACCGCAAAGCCCTACAGCGGGTGGTGAAAACTGCCCAGTCCATCACTGGGGTTGCCCTCCCATCTATACAGGACATTTATGACAGACGGTGCTTGAGGAAAGCTCTAAGCATCATCAAAGACACCCCAGCTACAGACTGTATGACTCTCTACCATCTGGAAAACGGTACCGGAGCATTCAGGTCTGGACTACCAGACTCAGAGACAGTTTTTACCCCCGCACTATCAAACTATTAAACTCCCAGCCTCTCTCACCTACGATCTGAATGTCACAGTGCCTTCTTTCTTACCAAAAATTCAAACACATATTGAAATCTACCTCTACCTTACATGTCAAAAAGCTCTCTCCCCATAATTTTTCTATCCTTTATTATATTCTGTTGATGCATGTTTTTGCACATCTGATGTTGTTTTGCACATTGCCTGTCGTTGTTTTGCACATTACCTGTTGTCTCTGTCTTTCTTTTATTATACAATGGTATTGTTGTTTTTTTTGTACTACTTATCATCTGAGAGCTAGCTAAATAGCATTTCGTCATACCATATACCTGTATATGAGTATAATGATAATAAACTTGAACTTGAACTTGAGTGGAGCTGTGTGGGCTTGAATCTTGAATCCCAGGAGGGGCAAGGAGCACTAGACACATCATCTTGGAACAAACGAACTGTGAATAATTAGGCCAGGAAAATTTGTTCTATTAAGAAATTTAGAGATCATTTGGCAGGAAAATCTGAATGTCTCCAATCCTTAACGATCAGTTAACTGGACAAAGTCTTTGATTAACTGATCAATAATTAGCAAGTGTCCCCATGCTGTCAAAACAGGAGATTATGGTGATTTCTCAAACAAACTGGATTGAGGCTCTCCAAAACAAGGATTCTCCAGGTGGTGCTGCACATTTGTGGTGGTGGAGGGGAATCCCCATTACCTGTAAAGCGCTTTGAGTGGGGTGTCCAGAAAAGCGCTATATAAGCTATATAAGTGTAAGCAATTATTATTAATAATAATAATAATTACTCATGACGTTGATTTTTCTTTCATTTCGGTTTTTAATTCCCCAGTCAATGTATATATTTAAGTTTCCAAGTAGTCCAGCAGTAAACAGGTTCTTTTGTAACAGCAAAACTGTTGTAAACATATACAACAGTAGAGCTTATAAATACATAGTGCATGGATTAATTAACATAAAACAAATCTATTTTTTAACCATTTTTGCTCAAGTTTGTTGAGCATTTTAGTAATTTACACCAAAATCACAATTTACAGTACATTCATCCGGTTAAATTCTTAGCATTGACTATAAACAGGGGCTCAGGTATCAGTCCTGGTGCTCATGTTCCTGTCCTGGAATTAGCCATCGAATGCTGTCTGTCCGTAGTATTGCATAAGTAGTAAAAGAAGAGATAAAAAAGATGGAGAAAACGAGCAGCCAGTCGATGCTTTGAACAGGAATACTGTGCAGGGGTCCTGCATGATCTTGTGCTGTTACCTCCTGTACTGGGTCAGCTTCAATACCTAAATATAGAATTCATAAGTGCATTAGCTCCTCACAAAGGCTGGAACAGATTTAAAACTATAATCTGAATCAGTACAAGAAGACCATGAAAGAAAAAAGCATAAAAGTCACAGTAACTAGATAATAAAGGGTAAACTAAAAATAGTATATTTCTTCATAAGAAATCAATGCCTGACATTTCTGAACAGTCACCAACCTTTATGTGGATTCCTAAGGAAAAATGAAAAAGGCAGTCTTCACTGCAGCAGACTTTAGTGTTATTGAAAAACAAATCAAATTATTCTTTTGATTAGTTTTTATTTTACTAATTTCATTTACTTTACTAATTTGGGAGCAGAAACTCTCGGACAAAGGAGTTCAATTGTGGATCGTGAAGGGTGATGTGTCTGCAAGATTTCTTTACAACGCTCCAACTTTACAGACAACTACCCTCTCATGTATAACCATTCTTATGTCTTTGGTTTAACTGAAGTAACCTAACACCTACAGACACATCAGCCCTTTAGGACAAGGACTGGACATATCTGGAATCAGTTCTTTTAACCTCTGCCAGATTTTTTCATAGTCAGGAATTAGCATTGTCACCCTTCTCCAGGCAATTTCCTTCTTGCAATGTCTAAATCAGATCTTACTAATGCATTTGTTTCCTTCCCTTGACAACAGTTCTAAGCTTTTCAAAATGAAAAACACTTTCAAATGCTTTTCCAAAGTCCTACACTTTTCAAATAAAAACAAAACAAAATTAACCTTTGTTCTCTGGCAGTTCTTACTGAAATTGGAAAAAGAAAGATGCTGCATGGTACACACCTGTCTGGTTAACTATGAAAGCCTTTAATGTTCCTAGTGTCCGATCTGTCTGGTTAAACCTGGCCATTGGTTTAACCCCTTGGAAGAGAAGAATATTGGGAACAGCTACAGTCCCAAACCTTGTGGAGAGACTAAAAAATAAGATGCATGTTAAAACAGCCAACATACAGTGACACATAAATACCAAATAGATAACAAAATAGCAGAGTAGCTGTCAGCAGTGTGGTAATTATCCACATGGGATACACTAACTGTGTAAAAACATTTAGAAACATGACTGAATAGTAACTTAAAACAGCAGGTTTACTGGTGATAGAATGTATCATTTTCTGCACGCAAATAACTATAATTAACAACTCATGGGCTCAGTAACTACACAATAAAAAACCCAGCTAAGCTTAATCAGAATTATCTTCAACTAATTAAATAAAAAGGTGAACTAACTAGTTGCCACCCAATGCTACTGTGGTATTAGTCAATGCAGTACCAGGGATATGAGGTCCACTTTTGAAGAAAGTTTTTTTTTTCCTCATATTACAACCACTCGATGTGCAACTGACAAGTGTACTATTACATCTCAGCTCTACACAAGGAGAATAAGGAAGGACAGACACAGTCCAGTGCCTTACCCACCCATCAGAGCCAGTCATTGTATGACATGGGGCAAAATCCACAGCACCTGTCAGAAAGGACTGGATTCTCACACTGTGCACCCCCGACAAATGCAGGAGCTTCCATATTACCAGAAAGCTAAGAGCCCTCTCCAACCCATACCGACCTCCCATGCTGATGCCCAGGACATCTTCTTCCAAGTGCAACCTTTACAGGTTGAGCCACTCTGTGGAGTTTTGGCGAGGTCAGTTCTTGCACTCAAGCTATCACAACATTACTACAACTCTTCACATAAAACGTACACACAAGTAATAATTAATCACATAATGAATGTATCTTAATTTCTGCCAAAGACCACCTGCTGTGTTGCGAAGCATCCAGGGCCAGGAAGTGGATGGCTGGAAACACCCGAGGCAACGCGTTGAAGTGAGGAGCCAGACTGGCAGAAAACTGGCACCAGGCTGTGTAGAACAAAACCACCGAGCATTCGCTGCTGTTGACATTCAGAAACTCCATCAGGTCCTGAATTTAAACAAAAAGGAACACAGCAACATTTCTTCCCATATGTAGATAAATACTGCTCTGCTTCCTGGATAGTGATTGATATTTAGGTACTTTCCATCCACTGACATCCAAGATAAAGTGGCATTAAACAGATTTTTTTCTAATTAAGCAAAGCCTTTCTTATAGCTAACACTGAAGGAGGCACATAACTGTTATAAGCCTTTTCCAGAAATTGCGATTAAATCCCCATTTTCCCTTTAAAGTTGTCCTTGCACTGTCATCGATGAACAAGAGACAAGACGTGCACAGACCTGTCTTCATATCCATCTCACTGTCCTATCATTTCTGTTTAATCTAGTTAAATTCATTTTTTAAATATATAGTTTTACCTGAGAGGCATTTAGAATGTGTACTGTGAGGTTATCCACCTCAGTCATGTTTCTTTTTTCACAGTTCACTTTAGGCGTCTTTGCAGTCTCGGTTGAATTTTGCTCCTCGGAGGTCGCTGCCTCCACGTGGACCATGTCCAGAGTAACCGGTGGCACGTCTTCCACGCTATTTTCGCTGGGGGACTCCTCCGCCGGTGGCTGGACTGAAAGCAGCTCGTTCTCTTGGGACCCACATTTCCCATAGTCACAAGAGACCTGGGACCCTGTTCGGGCGGGTGTCGCGTCTGCAGGAATCAGCGACCGCAGCTCCGCCCGGCCAGGCACTGCCTCCATTCCCAGCATCGCGTCCGCGATCTCGGCGGTCTTGAACTGAACTGCCGTCGTCACCTCTGTCTCAGACTCACCGGCCGTGCCGATGAACTCTGGGCCGATTCCCGTGTCGGATGCCAAATGTAATCCATCCGGAACTTCAAACTGAGAGGAGTCTTCTTCTCCTGCTGTAAATATCGATAATAAGGTTTTAGATACATTAATTGGTTTGTAATAATATTTACTTGCAGCCTAGAAGAATACGTATAAGATTTGTATTTGCTATCAGATAAAACCAGTACTATCCGAACTCCTCATTTAATTAACTGTTAAAAGTAGAAAAAAATGAAATGAGCAATAGCTTGGGCAGACTTACTGATTCAGTTAGCCAGAACCGGCGCATCGCTGTGATATCACATAAACTGACTGTAATTCGCAACTAAAGACTAGATAAACGATATAGAGAATAAAGCATACGCATGCAAGTGATATTACTAAATCAATAAAAACACGTGTTCATGTTTTTTGTTTAATATTATGTCTGTGATAACGCGAAAACCACTAACCTACGGCAAACACCTGTCGATGTTCAAACACGCAGAGTGCAAAACATAAAGTATACATGAACCATACGGTGTTAACCGCCCAGTCCATCACAGGACGTCTTCTTGCTTTCTTGCAATTAATTTAAACAATATAATTCATGGTTTCCTGTGCATGATGGAAAGACATTCCACTCAATTCTGTAAATGACCCCTATTCTGTTTTACTTCCCGGTCAAAGGGGTTTGACTTGTTTTTGTCAATCCGGAAGTTGTTTTGGTGACCTGTCAGTCAGTTACAAATCGAGGTCAAAAAACAATTTCCTGGTTAGTCGTAAAACATTGTAGTTAACACTTGTATTTAAGCAAAATCTGTATTTAAGGTGAAGCGTTATTCAAAGATAAAGGATTATTTGTGGTAGGAGTAGCTTCTCTGAAATATCGCATAGTGTAGGAGTTAGTTTGGTTAAGCGTGGTTCATTTGATAATGATATTAGCAGACACCACATACAGTGTTTGTCGTCCTGAATATCACGGTTTCCTGTATTACACAGCGCACGTACGCACTCTAAGCAAGATCTAAATTTTAAAGACGCAGTGCAAAAGTACCAGACATACAACAAGAGGTTGATCGAATCACGTGTAGTGTTATAAAACACCTTGAAAGCGTTGTAATATTTGTGACTCCTAATGTCAATAATGTCAGCGTTGTACAGGCGTTCTAGTATTACAGGTAATACAGGAGTGTATCGGGACTCTCCTGTGATTGATAGCGTGTTAGAAATTGAGACGTTTTGTGAAGTGCTGCAATACTGCTAATAATATACAAAATAATCACATCACTCCCTTTTTAAATTAAGAATACCTGCTGGATTTGCTAGATCTATTTGTTGTGCATTTTCCCTATTTTGTTAGACATTTAAAACAGTTAGTAACGCTGTGTATAAAACTCTAGGACCACTGCAAACAAAACCCATAATTTTTCAATATAATCTCTGCCAAATGTGCACTTTTAAGAACTTGGGTTTAAATTTAAACAATCTCCGTCTGTAACCGGTATAAAGAAATGCAGTACAGGTTGTTACATAGAGCATATATATCTCCACAGATCTATAGCAAATTTAGCACAGGCACATCACCTAACTGCCCTAAATGTAAAACCCAGGTTGGAACACTGTTTCACTGTCTATGGGAATGTACATATGTCCAGAGGTTTCGGTGGGAGGTATGTAAAAAAAAATCTTTGATCTGTGTAATACAGTTAGATCCTCATCCTCTCACATGCATTTTGGGAGTCTTGCCTGTTCAGCTGCTGAACCATAGAGAAGTAGTCCAGCCTGCCCTGATGCTGGCAAGAAAGGCAATCATGACCAGGTGGGTGGGTGACGAGCCTCCCTCTAGTCCTCTGGGAATTACTCATAAGAGACTTGATCTCTTTGGAAAAGTTAAGATTCATCCTAAAAGGTGAGCTGGACCGTTTTAAATATTTGTGGGATAAGCCTTTGAGAGCATTTGGTTTAAAAGAGGAGCTCAGTATATATTCCTAAGCCATTATATATAACTATGCTATAACCTTTATGCCTTTAAATGGTAAACTCTGATATAGCTGCGACTGTACCTGTTTTTGTTTTTATTTTGTTTTTTTTCTGTCTTTTTTCTTCTTTCCTCTTTCGCTCTTATTTTTTTTCCTTAACTCCATTCTTCATTTCTTTTTCTTGCATTCATTGTTATTCTGTTAAAAAAAATGTAAAAGTTTAAATATTGATGTCTCTGCTGTGATATTTAATAAATAGAATTGGAAAAAAAATGTAGACCAATGTCGTACTTTCGACAGTTTTTTGCCGTTTATTCTTTCTGGACCGAGTTAAAAATGTGGAAACTGAAGTTAAGAGGAATTCCAGCAGCAGTCTAATATCTGCTTTTTGCACTGCTTTCTACTGACTACAGAGAGCAGTGTTTTGCAGTGATCAAATCCAAAGCACGGCAGTTTATCTAGATTTTATTTAAAAAAATTATAGTAGATTGTACATTGTTTGCTAAAGTGAGGTTCTCATCCAAGCCATTAGTGTAAAATTATTCTGTTAGGCGAATTAATTGCAGATATATCTGTACAGGTGCCTTTTTATTTAGTCAGAGCACCTACAGGAGTGAATTGATCTAGGCTTATAAGAGATAGAGGCCAAAAAAAAGGTGTGCAATTCATGCTATGAAAGAATGAAACTTATAAGATGTCAAATGGAATATGAATGATATAGAAAGTGTAGAGGATGGAAGTCAACAGAGTCATCTGGACTCAACATAGGGGTAATATTCATTATTACATGACAAATTGCTAATGCAACACTCATCCATAAAAGGATGACAACACCAAACTACATTATTATAGACAGATATGTCTTACTTTATTCAAGGAAATGCACAGGACCAGTTTAAGAATTGGTTAATGGATCGGAAAAAAACAATGTGAATATTGATCATTGCAGTGTCTAGAAAAACATTTATAATTGGAGTAGAACATAGAATGACTTGAAGAATGTAACTAAATTCTAACAATGACCTAGATTATTGTACAATTGGGAAACCAGTTAAGTTTGCAGATGATACAAAAACAGGATGTTTAACAAAACCTGTAGATTACAAACTGATTATGATGGAATTCAACACTGGGCCCATTCTGGTGAATTATATTTGATGTAGATATATGCAATGCTTTATTCAGGGAGCAAAAACATAAAACTAAAATGTAAAATAGGTAACATTACCTATGAAAAAGACTTAGGTGTTTATGTCATTTTATTTTTTTAAAGAAATAAAGAATCCAAACAGAATATTATGAAAAATACTTAAAGGTGTAGAATCAATGAATGTTGTGTTAATACACTAGTTAGACCTTCTTTTGAACATAATATGAAGTTTTGGTCCCAGTTACACAACAAAGATATTACTGCTGTTAATCCAGGGATGAGCAAGGTGACACATTTCAAGACTTTAATGTGTCTTCTACCTTGACAGTCTAAAAGAACTGAATCTACTTTTGTACAGAGAAGGTTTGAGAACTCCTGATTCAAGGTTTCTAAACAACAATAATAATCATAATAATAATTCTTTACACGTATATAGCACTTTTCTGCACACTCCACTCAAAGTGCTTTACAGGTAATGGGGACTCCCCTCCACCACCACCAATGTGCAGTCATCAGCTGGATGATGTGCCACACATCAACTATCACTAGGGAGCAGAACAGAAAGATGAAGCCAGTTCATAGATGGGGATTATTAGGAGGCCATGATTTGTAAAGGACAATGGGGAATTTTGGCCAGGACGCGGGGGTAACACCCCTACTCTTTTCGAGAAACGCACTGGGTTTCTTAATGACCATAGAGAGTCAGGCCCTTGGTTTTATGTCTCACCTGAAGGACGGTGCCTTTTTAAAGTATAGTCTCTCTGTCACTATACTGGGGCATTAAGACCCACACGGACTGCAGGGTGAGCACCCCCTGCTGGCCCCAATAACACTTCTTCCAGCAGCAACCTTAGCTTTCCCATGAGGTCTCCCATTCCAGGTACTGACCCGGATCATGCCTGCTTAGTGTCAGCGGGTTTTCACTTATGAGTTGCAGGATGATATGGCTGCTGGCAATATAAAAAAAAATCTTAAAAGACATTGACAAAGTTATCCCTGTAGACATTTTTAGAATCAACAGTGAACCATAAACCAGAGAAACAAATGGGAACTAAAGGGAAAAGCTTTTAAAACTTGAGAACAGGAGGCATGTATTTATGGTTTTCAGAAGCCTGAAATAAACGAGTTACCCAACCATGTTGTTGAAGTCAATATTACCACTTCTTTCAAGAAATAACTTGAGGGCATTCTCATATCACTGGGATACTGACAAACAAATAAGCTAGATGAGCCAAATAACCTTATTTTGTTTGAAAACTCTGTATGGCCGTTTCTGTTGCAATGGGGTGTGTGAGTACAGGAGTGAACCCAAGGCTCTCTCACAAAAAAATCTGATGAGATCTTTTAATGAACAGCACTCGCATATATATTACTGCTATACTGTACATTATCATCAATAATTCCATTATTCTTCAGAAAAACAAGCATTAGTCCAAGTGTAAATGGAAAGTTTATTACACCACTTTTGCTCACACTTGACAATCATGCAGAAAGGGTAAAACAAGAAAATAGTAACTGTTTATTTTATTTATTGTAATTACAATAAAAGTGGTTTCGACTGGGCTTAATCGTCACCCAATTCAGTTAACATTGTTACATGTGATCCCAAAAGGTATGCCTTGATTGAAGACATCATCTTCATTATCAAACTATAAGAAGAAAAAGGTCATTTATTTTTTGGAGATTTGTGTTACAGTCATGCAGAACTGCAAAAGTTAAAAAACACAGAGTACTTAGTTAGAGAGTTAAGTATGTGATGTTATTCTTATTATCATCAAATGCCACTTTAATATATTTCTGAGAAATAAATGTGACAGCATCTCTGTGTAAACTTTTACAGACATTGCTGTCATGTTTAGCTATTTGCTAGATATCCTCTTTTAAAGGTAGCTTTCTGTCCTGAGACTGGTATGGTACTCTATGTTTCATTTTACTTTGTAACTTTTTTCTTTACTTGATTATAGGTAGGTTTTAAAGGTCAATTTTTTAAACATCTTGGGAGTAATGAAAAGTTGTAATCTTTTTATAGCCTAAAAGATCATCTTTTTGCTATTAAATATCCTGGAACAAAGGCTTTCTAACTAAATGCCTTGCATTCATCAAACTAAAGCCAGTCAAGCAGGAATAACCACTTGTTTTTGGAATGTTACTTGTTATCCAGTCCTATTAAAGCACAGTAGTGTTTTTTTTGTTTCCACAGAGTATTCTTACCTGTTTGAATTAAAACCAGACCTTAATTTCACAAAACATATGTCTAACATACAGTGTTATAAGAAGCTCCAGTACACGTTTGGTAATGATCTTTCTATGATAGAAATGCACAAAAAGTTAAATCAAAACCAAACAGTACCATATTCAACATTTCAGATATTTTTTATCAAATAAGCAATAAAAGTGAAGTAAATACATATAAATTGAACATTGTTTATTCACAATGCCTAGCTAATGACAAAGCCCCTCTTCATTACAGCATAAAGGCAAGTGATAATATGAATAAAGTGTCATGAATATATGAGTTTCATAATCATTGGATCCAATATGAGACATAGCTACATATAGGCACTACAAAAAAGGCAATCATATAGCGCTGCAACATACATAATGTAAAGAAAAGGCAGTGGTTAATGCTTGTGAATGGTTTATTTAATCACATTATTGTTCCTGTTTTCTTAGGTGTTGATTTACTTCCCAGTAGGGTTTTAAATATTTGGAAAAGCTGGAGATAAAGACAATATCGAAAATGTTTATACAGCATATTGACAGTTTTTAAAACACACTATTAATCAATATGATTTTCATTGGTAAAAATAAAAAGGAGAATCTCATTTTTTTTCTCATAGTAAAAAGAATAGAGGTAAATAGGTGTTCTTTTTTCTGTTGGAATTACAGATGCTTTTGTCTCTGTTGGAAACTGAAAAGTTAATGTTATGTTTACCCAGGTTTTTTTTTAATTTCCTTAACCAGCTAAGCTACCATGCATGTAACTTGACACATATTTGTTAGCATGAGAAGGCAGATTAAATCAGATTCTTTGGTTAAAGGGCATACAAAACAAAAACCCAACAAAACAGTTAAAGGAAATGTATGTTCACAGCGAATCTTTGATCCAGGTTTTGTTTCCAAAGAACATTTAGAATTATTTCATTCCATAGCCATATTTTAACTTCCTATACAGTTAACCATCTGCTTGGATAACGCTAGGAGAATGTGAGGAGTTCTATGAGCAAGAAGTCCCAAGTGCTGTACAAAGCTTCCCATAAATAAGGAAGAAAAAGAAAAATAATGGCACACCACATAAACATATTTCACTCCAAATGCGTGGCACAGAACTGTGCTAAAAACTTAAATGTCATTCAAGTTCCTTTAACATCCTGTTATAACTTGTCATTTGTTGTTTTCATTTTTTTAATTTTAGCAATATATTATTATTATTATTATTATTTTATAAGCCTATTTACTGATGGCATTTTAGGTGTGGGAAGGTGAATTTAACATAGGAAAAAGACAGTCCAAATTAAATATTAAGAACAAACACATCCACCTGTACCAATTTAAGTACTATCCTCATCATTTTCTTAGTATAATACATAATAAGAGTCTAATTATATTCAACTTAATATACACACCAAAGAAGCCCATTTATGCTATGGCAATTGGTTCAGAATTAGATTGAATCTAATACTCATAAATTCATCCAGTTTCTTTTTAAGCTACCAACTGAAAAAAAAGAGCTGAGATAAAAAAGCAGAGGTGTATATTAACACTTATTTGTAGAATAAAACTGTTATCTCTCCCCCACATTTGGCTTAGGTCTGCAGCTATATTGCTGAGTCCTGACCCATCCCCCACTATAAAGACTATAAAGCTCATTTTATCTCTGATATACGGGGCACAATCTGTACAACCCCTTAATCAATTTGATAGGGGTTTTGACAAAACCTAACAGACAACACTGGCATTTCAGTGGTAGGGAACACATACAAGGAAAAGCACACAGGTTTGAGCAGGGAGAGGACACTGCAACACTATTCTATTATACATAGAATTAAAAATAAGAAATAGTTTAAAACTGATTCATCGTGAATAATGAGTGTTGAATCTTCATAGACACAAATAAGGGCAATAGTACTTAGGAATCCCCTGATAAACTATAATATTAAATAAAAGATAATTGAAAACCATTTTAGCACCTTCTCAGCACAAGTGGCCACCAGTATAAAAATGTTTCGTTTGCCTTAATAGGTATAATAACAACAACTTGTATATTCTGAACATCATGTAAATGAAGGCAGTAAAACATGCCAAAAGTATTATTTTTCATACAGGAAAATAATTTTCAAATATTTTGTCACAAGCTGTAAGTTTTTATGTTGAAAAAATGGCAGACTTTGGAAAAAACAACTGATTAAAAACCTAGATTAGCTTGATTAGCTTTGTGCTAATTATTTCTGAATACTTGATCACATGTGTGTATTTGTGGTTTAATACCCTAAGTATTATTGTTATCTGACTCTGTCAAGCATTATGAAAAAGCAGGTGTTGTAGAGAATGACTAATGAATGATTGAGAGAATAAATGTGGATACATTAAGACATGGTAGAATTATGAAGTTCATGGTGTTAGCTCAAATGTTTTTTTTTTCGGTTGCAAGACAAATGCATACATTGTGAGCATACATTTCGCAAATCATTGTTTACTTCCATGATGGAGTAGTTAGAATCGGATTGTTGATCAATATATTATGTCTGAGTTAACATTTTAGATGGAAAACAATTCTGTCACAAAGGGTGAAAGTCACTCCATTCTGCGTTCCTAAATAAATCTGAAAGGTGTCCGTTCCTCGTGAAATCCAGTTAAAGCCATCATTAATAACAGTCTTAAATCAGAACACAGAACATGTTTTTAATGCTACACTGTCAGAAAATAAGAGACATTTAGAATATTTAGATTACTCAGTGCTTTCATTTACTTAATGCTCTTGGTATCTGACATCCACTGCTCTTTTAGACCAGACACTAATAATTAGGAGATAGAAAATACATGACATATTCTTGACTATATCCACAATTCCACTGATCATAGTGCCTTCCATGATTATTTAATGGTATCGACACCAAAGAGACTGCATGACCTAGAAAACAATGTACTGTATTGAAAGCTTTTCTTTTATTTCTTTTAGAACATAAAGCCACTTAGACTCAGTGAAGCCACTCAGTGGCTCTGTCTCTGCTATTAAACACAGAAAGAAAGATTCCATTGATACTGGAAACATACTCTCCCTCTTCTTGTTTTATTATAGATGTATTATAGTTCAGATAAGGTCGGATTAGTCACCAGATTCACTAAAATAATGATTCACCCCAAAAAATGTTTATTTAATGATTAACTGTGTGAATGTCAGCATGCAGTTGACAATTCACACAAGGTACAGCAAGAGGAAAAAATGTTTTTGGATACATGGGTGGCACAAGTGATTCTGGAAGTCTAATTTTATATAATACGTCCTGTGGCAAACAAAGAAAGGTTTTCTGATGTGAAACAATAACCATAGCATTTTCTCCTTCTTTTTTTTTTGTTTAACACACTATATATATTCTATATATATTTATATGAAAAACTAATTGATTTGATTGAGGCATACACTTGCTGGATGTAGGTATCAATCAGAAGTAAATCTGTACATCCTCCCTCCCCCCCCCTCCACCAGACTAGCTCTGAAATATCACAACACACTCCCTGATCCACAGCACTTAGGACATGCACTCAAACCTTTACTCCTTACAAGCAATGCAATAAATAAGGAAAGCAAGACGTTACTCGTTAGTTTCCTTCTCTTTGCCCGAGGGTTCGCACAGGGCTCTCTTGTGCATCATTGAGTAGGGGAAGGCTGCTGCACTGCAAGAACCATAGCCCAGTTTGGTGAGGCGGGACAGAGTCTTGATGCTGCCGGGCGGCCTCCCTGGGCTCACCTTGTAGCCTGCAGCCTTGGTTGTGCCCAGAGGCCTCCCTGGACTTGTTTTGAATCCCGCCGCCTTGGTGGTGCCCAGCGGTCGCCCGGTGCTGGTTCGGTAGCCCGCGGACTTTGTGGTTCCGGAGGGCCTGCCCCTCCTGCCGGATCTCCCCAAGCTCTTCTTTTTCTTAGAGTCCTCTGGCTTCTCAGCGTTCTTAACCCCCACTGTCTGGGAGCCGGGGTCGCTCCTGGCGTCTTGCCTTTGGCAGGGCAGGGGTTTGAGACTGTTCTGCGGCGGAGGGGGCAACGGGGGGAGGGGCAGCTGCAATGAAGGCGGGGGGGGTGCGGGGTAGAACTTGCTGGACTGTGAGGTACATAAGTCGAAGTGGCTGGCAGGGTGTCGGCCATCTTCCGCGAGGCACGACGCCCTGCCGCCCATGCAATAGTCATTGCTGTTGCCGGCAACCTGGCGCATCATCTTCTGTGGGGAGAAGACAAAGGCTAATGAGAAGACAGGCGTTACTTTTGGAATCTGACCCCCCCTGCGCTCACAAGCACTAGAAGTGGGAGCAGTGTCTCAAACCACTGTCCTACACACACTACATCAGTGCTCTCTGCTGTTCCTGCAGCTCACAACTGGCAACCCACTGAAGGTAAGCAGGTGTGAGCCTGGTCAGTACCTGGATGGGAGACTTCCTGGGAAAAACTAGGGTTGCTGCTGGAAGAGGTGTTAGTGTTAGTGTTAGTGGGGCCAGCAGGGAGCTCACCCTGCAGTCAATGTGGGTCCTAATGCCCCAGTATAGTGACGGGGACACTATACTGTAAAAAGGCACAGTCCTTCGGATGAGACGTAAAACCGAAGTCCTGACTCTCTGTGGTCATCGAAAATCCCAGGGCGTTTTACTCGAAAAGAGTAGGGGTGTAACCCCTGGCCAAATTTCCCATTGGGCCTTACCAATCACAGCCTCCTAATAATCCCCATTTATAAAATGGTTTCATCACTCTGTTCTCCTCCCCACTGATAGCTGATGTGTGGTGAGCGTTCTGGCGCACTATGGCTGCTGTCACATCATCCAGGTGGATGCTGCACATTGGTGGTGGTGGAGGGGAGTCCCCATCACCTGTAAAGTGCTTTAAGTGGAGTGTCCAGAAAAACACTATATAAGTCTAAGCAATTATTATTATTATTATAAGAATCTAACACATGTAGCATATATACCATTCAGTGATACAAAACCTTAAAGGAATAATACTAATATACTAATACTATAGTATTATACTAATATTATTAAACTAATATAATAATACTAATAACATTCATTTTCAAGTGGGGAGCTGTATAAGTGGGTGTTGGCTCCAAAGGAACAAGTGAAGCTCAATCCCGGGCTGAGAGATCAAAGGAGGAAACACAATGTTTGAGGATTTTGAAGAAGGTTCGACAGCTGAAACGATGATTTCCTTCTTTTTTCTTTTCACCCTGGAATTATGCTTTGCTTGTTCTTTTGCTAATAGCATCAACTCTTCCAGCACTGAAAGTAACATTTGAGGTTGTTTTTGAATGTCTTCCGCTTCAAGAAGGCCCTGAACTCCTCTGTCTCCCAGTCATAATGCTTAAAACTGTTTTGATATAAACGGTTGTTGAATGCTTTTGTGTTTGGCCTTTAGTATAACTAAAACATAACTAGTTTTTAGTAACCAGATGAGCTTTAGAGAATTTCAGCTCCTTATACCCAGCTTCTTTAATGCTTTAATGTTGAAACAGTCCTAAGTAGATGATGAGAAAAACCATTAACAGGAGATGAGATTTCATTTAGATGCTTAAGGGAAGAAAGGTCAATGTACATTTTGGTAAGTATTATGACCAATTTAAGAGTTTGAGATCAAATGTCACTGATGTATATGGATCAATGTGATACTGAATGTGGGACCTATTTCACAACGGAAAAAATTGCTTGACATGTGCCCGTTCAAGCTCCGAGTCTTCTGTACATTTGGTTCGAAGACAAACTGCAACAAGTTGTAGTGACCTAAAACGCAAAGACTCCTGATTATTTCTGTTAAAATTATTCAAATAGCAACGCTTACCACGCTGTTTTGCAGCAGTTTTGTATGAAATACAAATGTATCCAGTCATAGTCATACACCAACATTTTTGCTAAAAATTACACCACAATAATTTCTGCGTTCAGTCTGATATACTGAAGTAACCCACGTTTATGAGTTCAGTGGTTTTATACAGAATCCATAAATAAGCGTGCGGGGAGTGTCTAATTTAATTAAAATAATCAACCCGACGCGCTTGTGTAAATTAAATTCTGGCTGCTATTAATCGTGAGAATCGTGAGTAATCGTGTGCTGCAACTTTTATCTTCCTAGAAAACTTAAAAAGCAATTTCGGCAATTATATTTCACTTCCATTCGCATGCCAATGCACATACTGTTAATATATTAAAAGCAAGACCGTTGCACAGTAACTGTACATATAATGGGAGAATCACTACCTTAGCCTAATCTTTGGTCGTCAGATATAACACTACATTCTATATTAGGCCCACTATATAATCCTTTTTTGTTATCATATCGCAGTGTTTTATTTATAATTTAAAACAATATTATGACATATAATAATAAAATATTAATTTGATGCAACAAGGGGGTATACTATAACTGGACAAAAGGTTTCTTTGTTTCACGATTAATTCAACCAAAATGTGCATTTCTTACTAATACCATGATTTTTTGCTAAATAAATCATACTCTGAGGATAATAATATAGGTAAAACAAGGCCTAATTACAACACGTCGTTCAAAAGACGTTTTACTGTACCTCGATTGTCTGCAGATCATGGAATGCAAAGGGTTAAAAACAAAAACGATAGATCTTCCATCCTTTAAATCCTAATGCAGATTCATCTTTCTCGGCTAATCACAGGCGATCGAGTCAGCCGCGTTTTGTTCGTCTCTTCAGAACACCAGAAAGTCTCAATGTGGGTTATTTTATGTTTTATTTTTTTCCTGTTGCAGAGAGGTTTAGATGAGAAAGGCAGCCATTTCCATTAAAAATTAATAAAGCAGGAGGGAATACTGCGCAGGCGCACTGCTCAACCTGGGAATTGCTGCAACACCAGAGCACATAAACACTGAAATTTTAATCAGGTCGGTACTGCTCCTTTACTGCAGCACCTAAACTGTTAATATGAAATAAAAAGAAACCGAATGGTGGATTTCTAACTTTAAATATTCAAAGGTTCCCTTTTTCCCTTTCGAGTACGTCCTTGGCTACGTCATGTATATACCGCACTGTACAAGAATAAGATCATCTAAGAAGTGGGCCGAAGTGACCGACAACTCAGTTGCTCTGCTAAGAGCTTTTATACAAAAGTCACTGTTGTACCTTTTTCAGATTCGGTTTCCCTGCGTCTATGACATTACTCGCATTTTCCATTTGATGATATTACAATATTAAGAGTAAGAAAACCGCAATTAATAGGCTACATCCTTATTAACTGTCCAGGTACAATATTTAGCAGGATAAAGTGGGAATTAATTTTACCACGCTTGACCAATCTTTAAACTATTGTAAAAGTAATGAAAAAATTTAAAGGTTTTAAGGGAGCATCATCCTACAAATTTGGAAGATGAAACTTCAACTTAGTTTATATTCTAACGTTGAACTTGAACTTTATTGCCATATGTAACCGGTACATGTACTGGTACAATGGAATTCTTACAGAAAGTCTCTCAATTGTTAAAACAAGTTAGTACAAACTTGTTTGGTTAGTTGGTTGATGTCAGTACTAGAAAAATATCTGTCAACAAGTCCATGAGTGCTCTGATGTGTGAAAAGAAACTGACAGTCATGGGCCTTGAATTCTATTGATCGTTTACACAGAAAAGGTTGAATGAATATTTGGGCAGAGATTAAGTATTTATAGGCAAAAATTAATTTTGTATCTACAGTAGGTACAAGTTTTATTCACCCCAATTTCAGAAAATTAAATTACATTAGGCAGAGAATGACAACGTTGAGGTGGGTAGCTGCTTCAGCATGCGTAGGCTGCAAAGGAACAAGTAAAATGTTTATTCCATGCTGAAAAGAGAAGAAAGAAAACAACGTTTTCGGCTGTGCAGCCTTCTTCAGGTGTGAGAAAGACAGGGCAGACGGCAAAGATGAAATAGTTAGGAGAACAAAAGCTGGGAGAGTGGAGGAGGCAGGAGCAGGGGGGAGGTAGAGTGGTGTGAAGTGGAGAGAGGTGAAGAGAGGTGTGAAGTCAAACCAGCATGTGAATAGAGAAGATTTACACGAAAGCAAGTCTGTCATTGGGGGGGGGGGGAGGTGTGAACCAAGTTTCAGGATAATTTTTGTTTCTGATGTCTTTCTCCAGAGAATAACTATTTTGTAACACACAGCACTAAGGATAACCAAGTTTTGAAACACTCAATGAATCAACAAATTCCCAATGTGAATTATAATCCAGTGATACGTCACTTAGATTTACTGAACCAACAAAATCACACACCAAGCTAGTGTCACAGGACATTTATACAGTATATTGAATAAAGGAATTACAGTTTAAATTCTAAAAGTGTTTCCACCTTATAGCCTGATCTCATCAGATCTCAGAAGCAAAGCAAGCCTAGTCAATACTGGGAACAGCAGGCTGCTTCTGTAAATGCCGATAGTTGACCAGTAGGTGGCACACTTTTCTCTGGCACACTGTGTATTAGATGCCACTATCCTTCAGAAGAGACATTAAACCGAGATACCAACTACCTGGTCATGAAACACCCCATTTATTGAAAATAGCACTGCTAACCATAGGGGTTTGCACACTCGATTATCTACAAATGTCCCCTTAATTCACCCGTTAAAGTAATTTCTAATTTCTCTACTTTACTACAAGATACAAGAACATAATGGTTGCCACACATCACTCAGATGGTGGATAGGTAGACTTCAGTAGTTGACTTAAGTAGGGCACCCTCCTATATGTAAAGCTCTAAAGGAAGAAAAGAGATACATAATATCTTGCAATTATTAAACACACGTGGTATATTTTCATGAATGTTTAAAGTATTGTTTAAAGATAAACACTTAATGGATCTCCCAGATTTATCTATGCAAATGCACAACAAAGGCAGCACACTTCTTAAGATGGATGGTACCCAGGGGAGATTAGGACCTACATCAGTTAATCAGCCTGCCAGGCAAATGTAAATTCTAATTCATTATAATGTACGTCAATCAATTATAATAAGTCAAATAAAAATGAAAATAAATCAATCACACCTTTAACAGTTTTAGATAATGAAAAAATGTCAAACAAGAACTTCTGATAGTTTTATTGTGGAAAACAAATGAAAAAACATACCAAATTAATAGGATCTGTAATATGGTCTTGAACTAATTTTCTACAGTCAACAGATTTCCTTCAAAAATGAAAAAAAAATCAATTTCTTTGCATATTAAAAAATCTTTACAGCACTGCACTAAAACAATGATAAGCTCAGCTGCCTAGATTTTGTCTAGGGTATGAGACAAAGGTGATGCTCAAAAGGAAACCAGATCACCTCAGATAAAATTCTATACAAATTGAAAACCATACCATGTAAGAATAAGAGCCAATGTGAATATACATTTCTGAGGACACTAAATACAAACCTCAGTATACAGGCTAAAAAAGGGGCAAGAATTGACCATAATTTCATCATCTGCTTTAACAGATTGATCTTTTGTTTTTTTAACAGAATACAGAAAAAGGATACTGCAATTAATCCATTGTAAACCTAATGTTTGAAGAATTTTCACTAAGTAGGCAATGTTACAACAAGATGATTATTCTTCAGAAAGACCCCTTTAGAAGGGAAAAAAACAAACTTCCACTTTTCATGAGAAAATGTTCATCAGGTAACAAGAATTAAGTGACAATCTATAAAACCCAAAGTAAATAAAACCTATAATAATTATCAGAAAAGGCCTGCTTGACACAAGGAGACTCCCACTGAAATAATTAACTATCTGATGAAATGATAAACATCTAAAAAAGACACTGCAAGTGAATCCACTTGAAGACAAAATGGCACAGTTTGCTGCTGATGTCTTCCAGTTGGAGTCTCGCTCTTCTACAAAACCTTGTATCTTCCCTTGCTGGTTGGCTGGTAGGAGTTTTGCTAAAAACAAAAAGTACAAAGTTTAAACATTAAGTAAAAAAAATCAATACAATGTCAAGAACATTATAGAAAGGGAGTGCTTCTAAAATCATGAACCAGTTTGTTTAAAGAATTTAGACAAGCATTTTCTAAAGAACAGTCTCAAGTTGCATTTCTAAAGCTTCCCATTCAGTGTTCAAATACATTGAGCTTCAACAGAAACCTATTACAACTGCAACAAATTCATCCAAAAAATCATCTTTTTCATAGCAGGTGCAATAACATATTAGTGAACAGACATATTAAGTGAATTCATTTAGTTCATTAACATTTAAAAATCACAGCCTAGCAGCATGTAGGGTCACTGTTGGAAGCATTACAAACTATACATCTGTTACTCATGTTATGCAACAGAGCTTGCAGATGCCGCCTTGTGGAAATGCCTGATCTTTGAGTTATAAATCCCCAAATGTCATCCAGGCTCCTCCCGCAAATGTTCAATAGGGCTCATGTCTGGTGAGTAGGGCACTGATGGTATGACTATCACATTCTCACAAGACCATTGTTACAGAAGCAACATGAGGATGTGCACTGTCCTGTTGAAATGTTGCCTCAACAGGATGAGCCCGGAGCAAAGGTACCAAATGAGGTCTCAAGACATGATCAATGAAGCACCATGCAAAGTTCTACAGCAACTTGACACTCCTGTCCAAGACCATCACACTTTGACTTACTCATCATCAACTGCTCTGTTGTGTACAGTGCTTAGCTTTTACCCAACAGTGCCTATCAGCATGGTCTTCACATATCAACTCCATATATGTGTGCAATATGCAAACCAAGTGACATTTCTAATGTATATAGTTATGTGAAGGAAAGCAATGATCTTGGTTACTGATTTCCTGGCCAGGTTAGAATGCATGACCTGAAAAATGTGGGTATTGTCATCTACATTCATAGAACATTTTTGGCAACCTTTATTGCACAGAAGTGGAAAATGAGTATTACACACATGTAATGCTCACTTTTTACCCGAAGCATTAAAGCACAACTGTTCACTGTCACTATTCAGTGGTGTTCTAGCATAACATAAATCAATTTACAAAAAAGAATGAACAATGAAAAAAAGTACTTACTAGTCTGATGAGCTCTTCCTTAATAAGTCTGGTGATTTCAGCTTTTGCTTTCTGTACTGCCAACTCATTTGCACCTAATAAAGAAAAGAAAAACAAATATAAAGATGGATTCTGCCCATTTAATTCTATTTATTTGAAATGGTGTATATATGCCAATTAATAAAAAGCATCATTAAAAACACCATTTAGATAATCTTTAGACACACATTCCTACCCTTAATAAAGTTAAAGGGATTTTGCTGCTAATTCTTTTCTTACCAAGAAATTAAGTTGAATCTCAAACCAACCTTTATGATTGACTTACTCTCAATGGCCAAGTAGATTTTGCGTTCTCCCTCTTTGGGTTCCTTGCCTGGAGGGAAGTAGGTTCCTCTGATGGTGATGGCAGCTTCAGAGTACTCACTGATCCTCTGGAGAGCCTCCTTGGAGGTAACCTTCCACCTGGCAGTCTACAGAGACACCAGAAAACACACTGAAACCCTCCATCCAACTTCCCTTCCAGCCTAACCATGGAAATGATGATCACGGCAGCCTGATCTCAATTCAAAGGAATTCTCCTGTCACAACGGACCAAAGCAGAATGACTCACCAAACTTGGTGTCAGCTTTGTCCTTTGGCGATATACACTTGGAAAACACAACTTACACTACACATGATTAAAATGACAACATGAACGTATTGGCTAGCTAAGGCTTAGCTAAAGCGCTTCAGTGGAATCAACAACTGCAGAACGGAAAGGTAGCAATAATTACTTGCCTGTGGGAAGTCATTTATCTCCAGCTCCTCTTCATATCTCTTGATTGTTTCAGACTGCGCAGTATCTTGCTTCTCCTCCTCTTGTTTCTCCACTGGGATGTAGTTGAGCTTGGCATTGATCTTCTCAGCCAGCTGCTCTGCTATGGTCTTCGCAGAGACAGATGGAGCCACCATAGTGCCTCCTCTCAGAATTGCGTTGGTGGCTTGCTGCATCACATCCTGTCATTAAAAGTTTACAGATTAGATACCTTCTTCACTTTTAATTTCACTAGTGTGACTAGTCTTGTCTACACTACTCCACCTGATGGTGAATACTCTTAATATGCACGAATAGATCTACGACTTATATTATTCCATTTACAGTCATGAATCTAAATCACCAGGTGCTGCCAAGCAAAAAACATCAAATATTAGCTTCAATGATATAGAAAACTTTTTCAAAAATGCAAGAGACAAAAAAAAATTCACCAGTCTCATATTGCCCAACTACATGAAAAAAGCAACTAACTTGTGCTTCTGCTCCAAGGTTCTTCTGCGCATTGATCTTGAGAGCCAGACGCTTAGCAATCTCCAGTTTCTCAATGTTACCAGCAGAGGGCACTGCAGGACTGGCCAGTCCTCCTGGAGCATTGGCACCACCTGAAGCCCCTCCTCCTCCGCCCCCACCCCCTCCACCAGGCGCCGACAGGTCCTTCACCCGCTTCTTGGAATTAAACATGCTCTCGATCTGTTCATCAATCTGTAAGGAAAACAATCGAACACACTGGGTCTTTTCTCACTTCCAAGACGGTAACAGGTTACACTTTTTAATGCAGGAGTTAAAAGACCTCAGCCTTGGATGTTAAAAGGGGGCTCTTAAGATTATTTGAGGAATTCAATAAGCTTTTAACAATTTTAAGAAAGGTAACAAGTCAAACAACTGTATTGATGGTAAAATTTTGAAATATTACACAGGACTAAGATCTGCAATGTGGTATGCCTCAGCCAACGCTGTAACACTTAGAAACCCTTTCATAGACAGCTACATAATTTACTCACATCCAGAGCAGTGTCCTCGTCATCAGAGTCCTGGAGGCCCAGAGCAGCTTTCTGCAGCTTTTTCCTCTCGTTGGCCAGCGCATGTTCAGTCTCGTCAAACTTGAAACCCTTCCCAGAGAACCCACTGCTCTTTTTAATGCTTTTGCCCTCCTGGAAAATTGAAGTGCAAAACAGATTGACTTAAAAAAAGGATCAATTTGAGGTATTAATCTTTTATTATTTTTTTTGGAACGGTTTAACAGGTCTGTTCTTGATCAGTCTGTAAACCTAGGAAATCTGACGTAATGCCACTTTTAGTGGGGCACTAACCTGCACTGTATTCCATTATGAAATAAAGAGCAGAAGTTCATAAAACAAAACAGTTGTGAACAATATGAAGGTTAGTTTGTGCTTGTTTATGATACTCATAACCTGCTAAAGTGTTGAAAAATTGTCATTCTTACAGCTTTTTGTTGTTCTTTGAAGCTGGCCCACAGCTGTTCCAGTTCTGGTGGTACAGTAGTTCCCGAGAGCTCAAGAGCCTTTATAATATCGCCTGCATATCGAACCTGGTCCTCAGTGATAAAAGTGTAGGCAAAGCCCTGGAATAAAACAAGAGCAACTCAATAAGTAAACATCTGTGAACGACAAATTGAAGGGAGTAAATCTGAAGATGCATAATAGTTCTTTAAATCTGTTTAACATAGAGAATTTCTGCTGAAAAAGAAAGAGGTCATTCACTTATGAATGTACAACAAACTTCAAAGAGCACTTTAACTGATTACTGATGTTACAATGCATCCCCAAGACTGAAAAATCCACTTACTTTATTCCCAGCTCTCCCAGTTCTTCCAGCTCTGTGTACATAATCCTCATAGTGGTTGGGGCAGTTATAATTGACCACCAAAATCAGGTGCTTGACATCAAGTCCCCTGGCAGCTACTGATGTTGCTACAAGCAGCCTGCATGCCCCATTCTTGAAATCATTAATAATGCTGTCTCTGTCATACTGGTCAATGCCTAGACAAGAAAGGTCATAATTAGTACTCCTATACAATGGTAACTATTTACAACTTCAGTAACAGTCACACATTTTTATACCAAGTATATCACTATGTTTCTTATAAGGTCTCAAAAACTATTTTGAGCCAAATGTATCCGATGGAAATGGTTTAGTTCCATATACCATGTGAAGTTTCAAAAGCAGTACTATATTCGTGGAGACTGTAGAATATATTAATACTGATCCTGTTAAAGATTAAAAAAAAATGATAAAATGCCTGAAACTTTATTAATATGTAATAGAGTGCCTTCGTTAACAGATAAAAGCTGCTGACTTCTGCTTTTAATCCATTACCTCCATGGAGGGACATGCAGGGGTAGGAGGCCTTCATGAGATCTTTCAACAGCCCATCTGCATGTTCTTGTTTGTCCACGAAAATTATGACTGAGCCCTTTTCCTGGTAATGTCCCAGAATTTCGAGAAGCTTCAGAAACTTGTTCTCTTCTTCTATAACAATCTGAACACAGACGGATGAATGAGTATGTGACAAATTAAAACATTCAAAGAAACAGGTGGAGAAGGAATCCGATCAAATTAACTGCGACTGTGACTGTGACTACAGTACCATGAGTGGCCATTAATTTCCTCGAAGCACACTATTTCTTCAGACACCAGCTGAAAACATCATTTCTTTATGAGTCCTTTCAGGGTAGCAGTCACCAAGAAAATAAAATGGATTCTAAACCCGTGTTATCCATTTGAGCAAATCTTTAAGGCAACAAACAATGCTAAAACCCTTTCTGCTACCCTGCCATTAATGGAAGCAAACCAGCTTCCTTTTTTACAGTAAAAGCACTCGGATTAACTGTCCAGCTCTGGCTGTCTGCAACCAAATTCCATTAAGAACACATGGGCTTACCACATGTTGCTCAACATCAGAGCACACAACGCTCCTGCCTCCCACTTGCACTTCAACAGGCTTTGACAGGATCCTGCGGGCTAAGGCCTCCATCGCTCTGGGGAAGGTGGCAGAGAACATGACAGTCTGACGGTCAGGCCTGATGTTGTCCACTATACGCATCACCTAGAAGAGCCATTAAATAGCAGCCAGAAAATATTATGCAGACAAAAAAAAAAGCAATCCAGCAAGGTATCAAAAATTTACTCCATAAATATCAGAAGGTAGGTAATGAACTAGAGGAAGCAACCTACACAAGAGACTTCACAGATTAGGTGGACTCCAAGTCTACAATTCTGGTTACCACACTTTAAAATTATTACTGCTCTATAAAGAGTTCAAAAAAGGGCAACTGGAATAATACCACGCTGAAAGGGATTGCGAAAGACAGGCTAAAGGCAGCTCACTGGTATTGAACAGAGCAGAGTACAGGGAAACTTGATGCAAGCATTCAAATTTACTAGAAGGTATGGATCATATGTATCATATGAATGAAAAGGAGCAAACACCTCCTCCAACAGGATCTACACACCTCCTTGTTTTAAGGAAATGTAGACACTGACCAACTGACTTGCATTTGTAAGCTTTTTATATTCTTAAAGCACAACATTGTTTAAGGTCTTGACAAGAAGCAACCCATATGACAATAGTAAGCTCGTTCTTAATTACAAGGTAATTGCTGATTGTGAAGATAAATTACCAAAAGCCATTTTGAAATTCTCAAGGGAACAGAGCAGTGTTGTTGCACTATGGTTATAATGTTCAACTTATCTAATTCAATCTTAAATGTGCTTAAGAGAACTGAAATAATATTGAATAGTCCAACCATGTCTTTTACCAGCACTTGTTCAAAATCTTTTTACAGTGCAAAAAAATCAAACAATAGGAAAATGAACTTACCTGTGGCTCAAAACCCATATCAAACATTCTGTCTGCTTCATCGACAACAACATACGTTACTCTCCGGAGGTTTGTGACTCTACCTATAGAAATCCAAAATGAAGAAATGGATGAAGATAATCAATCACTTCAACTCCAACTCCATAAAACATCTGAACATGAACAGTACACTTCTACGTGGTAAATCTATACAAAGCAATTACAGCCTCAGGATATGTATAATTTTTACACAACTGGAACTTTAGTGCCCAAATTGATTTTCTTTTCTTGCGTACCAGCTCAGGGGCACGAAGAACCTGTAAAAGTCAGAAAACAGCCACATCATACAATAAAGACTGAGATGGAGCCACATCAGGCATAATCTGACAGCATTCACCTACAAAAGAACATATTAGAGATTACCCCGCATGTGTGGAAGAAAAGACTCTTTACTAACAGCTACACATAAACCAAGGGGACGCTGGATTTTCAGTCTGTTTAGCTAATGTTATTTACACGGCTCTTTAACCTTCCTTAACCCCTGGGCCCGTGAGCTCTGGGAAATTCCCAGCTTCATCCACAACCAGAAAAAAAAATCAGCGCTAGACTCAGAGCTCAGTGAAAAAAAACACTACAGGAAAACTTAAAACAAGTTAATCTGTAATTTACTGGAGTACTTTGTGTGTGGCTATACAGGTTATTAAAAATGTGAAAAAAATAATTCCTGTGCAAATATTCCAACTACAATATTATGAAGCAATACGAGAATACGAGATCAATTAAAGATAACTTACTTCTCCAGGCAAAGCCATGAACATGAGGCAATGCAGCTGTCTCTCCACCTACCTTTTGCTGGTTTAGTCTTGAGGAACACTTCAAATATCTTGAGGACATGTTTCCCAAGGCAGTCAAATAATGTCAACAGTTTAGTAGGAAGTATTGTACTTAACTCACTCTCACCAATATATATATATATTCACATACAGTAACAATACATGCACAGCATAAGATATATTTTTTCACAAAGCTGCAGTATCTATCAATTGAAATCATTTTCAAAGAAAACTGGTTTTATTGTTTGTCATGTATAAGCCTAATTGCTTAAGGCACAGTAGCTTCATAAGCAAAACAAATTTATTGTCATCTTGGTTATTTCCAGGTAAACCCTGCTATTCCATCATGTTACAACACATATTACAGTCTACACTTTGACTGCAATTAATTATCCAGCAGTAGTTTTGCTCTGTCTCCTTAACTAGTAAAAGTAATTCTTGTTGACTCTTAAAAGTAAAAGTAATTCTTGTTGGTAAGACTAGCCAATACCTCTTTCATCTCTGCTATTAGCAAAGTGATCAGTTTTTACAAAAGGGATACTGCATCATTCAATAAGTATGGTGTCTAAACGTCATGCGCAGATCACAGAATGTACTGAAAAAAATAGATTTATGATAGCAATTACATAGATACTGCAGCTACAGTAAACAGAACAGAGTCATGGCATTGTTGCATCACAGTGTATACAAAAAGGTATAGAGGGGACATTACTCACCACTGTTGGCACCTAACATGTCAATCATTCTTCCTGGGGTGCAGACAATGATTTCTGCTCCTCTCTTAAGCTCAGCAATCTGTCACCATAAGAAACAGAGGAAATCAGAAAAGGTCATGATCACAGACTCACATACACAAATACTCCGGCAATATTAGAACGCTCTTTCTTGTTTCTTGCAGCAATATAAGCCCATTTATTTAATTCAATAAAGAAATAATTCTCCAGCATCCACTGCTGTTTAGAATTATCCACTATACACACAGCGAACATACGAGAGCAAATGTGATAACTATTATAATAATATTGCATGCTCAGCATTTAATCTAGACACCAGACTAATACACTGTTGAAATTCTATAGCCTAGATAAAATGTACATTACTTTAAATGACTAATACCGAGAATGAATTATGTTTAATTTATTCTTTTGGTAGAAAAACAATTTCAAGATTTTTATACCTTAATACAGGGGGAAAAAAAAAAATAAGAAAATTAAGATTTATTTTTTAACAGGCTAAACAATGTTTATACACAGGGTGTTCAAATTAAAGCAAGTACTGGTTTTGAAGTTAAATGATTTAAGGTAAAAACGTTTACCTGCTCACTTATTCCAGTTCCTCCATACACACAGACCACCCTTAGACCCAGAGGCTTGGAAAACTTCTTGCACTCCTTCGTGATCTGAAGGGCCAGTTCTCTGGTAGGAGTCATAATAACGGCTGGGAAATGAATGACAGACAACGCCAGAAAGATTTACGATTAAGAACAGGCATTATTAAAACCTTCACAGTTTCAACAGACTTGGCAAGATATTAGCGTCTATCGTCTGTGTGATGTTAATTTCACTACTTATTCATAAACGGACATAGGGAAATTCTCCATTGTTTCCAACACTACATGTCTTCATAAAACATCTGAGATTACAGTATGCAAGACAGAGCTAGAGGTCCCGGCCAGTATTGGAAATGAATGCACATCCTCACCTATTGGACCTTCCGCTTCTTCCAGGGGTCTCTGATCCAGGATGTGCCGGTACATCGGCAACAGAAAGGCGATGGTCTTACCGCTGCCGGTCTTGGCGATGCCAATCAGATCCCGCCCGGACATGATGGCAGGAATGGCCTGGGCCTGAATTGGTGTAGGCTTTTCATAGTTATGCCTCGAGAAAGGAAAGAACACACAGTTACATGCACATTCCACAGAAACGAGACACGGCCAGTGGCACTTTATCCCCTATCCTAGTATGTTTTTTTGTTGAAAGCCTGGAAAAAACAATTAAGGAGTACAGTGATGTGATACTATCATTACTGCGATCTCCAGGAATGTTTTTAAATGCCCCCCTTCCCCGAAATAAGCCATTCAATATTCAGAAGAACTTTTGCCGCTGAATAACATTTTCTTCTCGAAGGTGTTGTTTGAAACATTCCAAATACTTACGGAGGTCAGATAACTTACTTCTTTAGTGCAGTTAAAATCTTCATTGAAATGCCACACTGCACCCAAGTCTTGATGGGTTTGGGACAGCCTTTCCCCTTCACAGTGATTCCTTCCAGCTCCAGCCTATACACATTCACCTCTGGAAAAAGATCACAAATATCAAATTGAGAATAATATATACATACACTTTTTCATTAAGATATGTTCTTATCTCGATCTCTTACTTTAAGACAGATATCCATGATTTACCTTCTTGTGACATTTTAGCCAGTTCTGGTACCTCCACATAGAAGTTTTTGCGGTAGGGCTCATACTCAATCTTCTGATGGTCCACTGGCTCCAGGAGCTTCCGCTGCTTGGTCTGATAGCCAGTCAGTGCTGTCTGAAGATCCACCTCTTCCTCCTCTGATGAATACTGAGAATTAAATGTTATTTACATGTTATTATTCAAGAATTTCCATGCAATACAAAGCAGAACGCTGAGAAAAACGCGTGTAAGACAACAGTAATGTGTCACACTGTTCTGTTTAAGTTTCTCTACACTTTATCCTAGTTGCACCTGGATTTATCCATGCAAAGCGGTGGCACTGTGGCTAAGGATCTGCGCCTGTGGCCGGAAGGTTGCCAGTTCAAATCCCGTGGCTGGCAGAGGAGTCCTACTCCGTTGGGCCCCTGAGCAAGGCCCTTAACCCCAGCTGCTCCAGGGGCGCTGTATATTGGCTGACCCTGCGCTCTGACCCCAAGCTTCTCTCCCTGTCTGTGTGCCTGTGTGTCTCATGGAGAGCAAGCTGGAGTATGCGAAAAGACAAATTCCTAATGCAAGAAATTGTATAGGGCTAATCTTATCTTATATATTATTAACTGCTTCTTCCAAACCAGGTTTGTGGGAGAGCCAAAGCAACAGGCACAAGGCATGGTACACCCTGTGCGCTGTAGGACACACTCAGACATGCACACACCGACACCTACGGCCTATTTTTCCAGAAGCCAATTAACCTGCCAGTATGTTTTCAGACTGTGGGAAGAAAACCCAGGTGAACACGGGGAGAAACATACAAACTACAGGCAGATAGCACCCCAGGTTAGGAATTGAACGCAGGGCTAAACCAATGCAAGGCAGCAATGCTAACCATTGCACCACTGTACTGCCCTCAATGAAAATGATTCATTTAATTTTCTCAAGCCTTAAACATTCCTCAGGCATGGCTAATTTAATCATCAGGACACAAGTACTGTATAATAAAAAGAAAATCCTCATTAAACAAGAACAAAATATTCAGCCCTTGTGGTCATCTCCCACAGCACCTTACCTCCATAGCATCCTGGTCATTCTCCATTAATTCCCCTTTTTTCTTGTTGGCATCAGAAGAGGCTTTCTTTGTTGTGACTACAGTAACAACTTTGGTTACAGTTGTTCCTCCTTTCTGTTGAAATGAAGGGAAAAACAAGTTGGTATAAAGGAAGGAAAACACAACTGCCATTGACTACAACACTCAAGGCTGTCCGGCAAACACACGGATGAGGAATGTTCAAAGAGTCATACAGACAACTCAGAGGATTTAAATTTACATTACATTAGTCGTCTAGAGCATTGCTGGGAGCTTCTGAAGTAGAAAGAAAGAGAGGAACAGAGAAAGAGAGGTACCCAGCTGGCTGAGAGCTAGACAAACTTTAACATGCAGGCCCAATCCGGTCCCTACCTTGTCGTTTCCTCCTTTGACACTGCCCATGTTGAACTTCTTCACTTCCTCCTTCACCTCCTCCATGTAGGCATCCAGAGGATCCTGCTCCTCATCAACCTCCTCCATGGCCTCTTCCTCAGGCTCAGCAGCTGCTGCAGCCTCCTCATCATCATCTGTAAGAGGAATGCAAATCAGATTGGGCTGGAGCTAGCAACAGAGTTAAGGGTTAGGTTTAAGGCTAGAATTCAGTTTAGGGTTAAGGGTGAACTACAATTGCTGTAAATAGCCTGCAGTATGTCATTTCAAAACCTGAGACTCCATCTGCAAAGTACTCACCGTCATCATCTTCCAGACTCCACTTCTTTCCTTGTTTCATCTCCTCCAGCTCCTTCTTCAGTTCTCCAATGTTTTCCATCGCTTTCTTCCTCTGCTCTTCCCTCCACTTTTCCACTCTTTCCTTCCTTTTCCTCATTTCTTCTTCCAGTTTGTTCTGGTCAAAGTCTTGCTGTGGAGAGAGAAAAGAAGTGTCAGGCATTTGATTCCAAACAAAGCTGTACATCACAAAATAAGCACAGTGCTTTTCCAAAATTGAAAGAGAAATAAGACTTAAACAGCTAACACCTAACTTACGTCTTCTACCTTTTCTTCCTCTTTTTCTTCTTTTATTTTCTTTTTCTCCACAGACGGCTCTGTGCTTTCAGACTTCTCCTTACTCTTTGACCTGCAAGAAAAACAGACAGTCTTTCAATGCCGGGCTTGGTACTGAAGCAAGAAATAACTGGAAAACTTCCTATTTTCTTAACGTGTGCTTAGCGTGCAGTACCTTTACTACGTTCTTTCCGATATTTATGGTTTTGAATGCAACTGTATTTTAAAAAGACCTATGCCATTTTTCATAATAGGCGCTGGTTTGAAAAAGAACAATCTGATCCCCGAGTCCTACCCTTCGTCAGTCTTCCTGCTCTTGCTGGGGCTTGAGGAACGTGACCTCCGGCCCCGGGTCCTGCTACAAGACCTCCTCCTGTCTCGGCTGCGGGATCGCCGCCTTTCCCGACTCCTGGAGCGCCTGCAACACACAGAGAAGGAGAGAGCGACTGTCAGAGAACCTCGCTGCCCCCCGAAAGAGGGGGGGACACATCAGAGTCAGCCAACACGATACTGTTCTCTCCACAGACTGGAACTGTCTTGTCATTCACTAACATCATTTTAGGACAAGCTTCTTACAGCTTACTAACTCGCACTCCAATTCAAAAGAAAGGTGAAAGAAGGACTGAAAGAATCATAATTTAACAGTATAAGAGGACCGTCTTAAGAATATTGTGTCACCGACTACATAGAATAACAAACCTAAGCCTTTGAGAGCTCGGAAATGTTTTGGCATTTCAGACAGAGAGACTGTGGCTTGAAGGCCCTGCTTGTCCCAGTGCAGTCACCCACCTCGGACGCTTCCTGTCCCGGGATCGGGAGCGGCGCCGATCACGGCTGCGGGAGCGCTCTCGCCTGCGTTCCCGGTCCCGGCTGCGGGAGCGAGCCCTTTCCTCTCGCTTCGACCTCTTCTCCGGAGACCGGCTCCTGGAGCGGCTGCCGGACCGCCCCCTTGAAGCCGAGTGCTTGCGGTAGTGCCTGGGAAAGACGTTTCACACGCATTGACTGAGCCGCTTCATCACATCCCCCTCAGTTCCCCTCATAACTATCTCCAGGTGGCAGTATTATATCTATATATTAATATATATAATAAATATATATATAAAATCCATCATTCTCTTCCCTAAGCACTTCTTCCAAATCAGGGTTGCAGGGGAGCCAAAGGGTATCCCAGCAAGCAACGGGCACAAGGCGGGATACACCTTGGATTGGACGCCAGTCCATCACAAGGCACACACTCAGACCAGGGTTGAATTTCCCAGAAGCCCCTATCTACCAGTTATGTTTTTGGACTACTGGAGGAAACCCACACAAATACAGGGAGAGCACTTAAACTCCACACAGATAGCAGTCCAAGTCCAGAATTGAACCCAGGGTCGCAGCACTGTGAGGCAGTAATGCTGACCACTGCACCACCAAGCCAGCAAGTATTATTATTAAACCTTTATATAACCAGACACCCAGCTGAGAATTTCTCATTCTCAATGATGGCCTGGCCAAGAGGAGGCATAAATCATTGCAGCATAGCAAGCAATAAGGAAATATCATATGAATTTTCTATTTTAAAAAAAGAACTTAATTTCCTACATTGTTCCAGGATCATGAATGAGTTTGATATAATCAATACCTTCTCATGATTTTGAACACCTAAATCAAGTACCCCGCATACTCTACGCTGATTAAAGCTAATAAAATAAAATATCTTGACCCTTTCAGGTACAACTTCTCCTTAAGAACAGGAATAAGTGTGATTGCTCCCACCAAGAGTGACAACATCTGTTGTAGTTTGTAGTCTTATAAAAATAATTATAAATTCTACAATCTTAATAGTCAAAACGTAATTTTTAATGCATTCACAGTGTCTAGATGAAGAAAGTGGCAAGTCAACATTTATCTCATATTCCTTCCACTACAATAACTTCGAGTTTCCACAGATACGAGCACCTATGCACAATGAAGTCAAATTCCAACACCATTTATTTTTCTGTCTTTGGCAATCTGTTGATTTAATATAAATCCCCATTCCCTGTAAAGCGCTTTGAGTGGAGTGTCCAGAAAAGAGCTATACAAGTGCAAGCAATTAAATTAAATTAAATGCTCAGCGGTTAAATTCAGATCGAGCTAAATGCCTACTTACAAAGATAACATGACATGACAACAAAGCTCATCTACATTTGGACTACGAAAACAATACAATATAAAGGAGAATCCTGATTTTGATATTAGAATGCTGTGCTGGGGCTTCATTCTAATTGTATCGTTCGGCAATAAACCTCATATTGTACGTATTCATTAGCACAACTCCAATCCGATTAGCAAATTCTCAGCTACCACATTCTCCAGCAGCCTGAAACGTAACCTCGGAGATCTACAATATAACGTTTTAGAATATATAATATAATTTTATTAAATAACGCCGCGAACACTTTGGTGGAGGGAAAGCAAAGTTTTAATTTTAAAGCGCTGCATATTTTCTTCCCATGTGCGGCCTAAGGCGGTCTTTAGTAAAAAGGCGTTCGAATCTGCAGTGACTAAACTTTGAGATGTAAAAATATTCAGACGGTAATAATTAAGACGAACAATGCACACATACCTCGACTCTCTACCCATCTTCTCGTTGGTTTACTAACGAAATCAGTAGGTATTGTTCAATTTTGAACTCACTCTTCTTCAGCGCTTTCGTGGGAAATCCCAAACTTCTCTGCGAACCAATAAATGGCCAACATTCAAGATCATACTTCCGTAATCTTCTCTCTTCTTCCATCCAAACAGCACCCCCCAGCGGCTGGAAGAACCAAATTCATATTGATACCTCCGAAAGAAGACGATCAAAATTCAGTTTCTACTGTTGAACATTTGCCTGCTTTAACTGTACTGTATATTTTATAAAGCTGCACACCGTGATATTTCCTGACCTTAGGAACAGTAAAAACGCTAAACGAATAGTCGACAAGATTGTGTTAAGGGTATGTTTGCGGAGAGCTGGGAATGCATAGCGTTGAATTGCTGTCTCACAAGAATCAAGATCTGCACTCACCTTTATTATAAAAGAAATAACGTATCAAATGAAATATGCCACCGAAATTCACTAAATATTCACACCCAGATCATCTATATTCAAACCATTCATGTCCCCTTTATTGTCCACATGAGATACTTAAGGAAATCAAGTGCCAGGGAAAAGAAAACTACAATACATGACTTAAAACCGAAAAGGTATTTCCCAAATTAAAATGAACAGCTTTTTCTTTGGAAAAACGGAAAGCCCGTGTAAAGAAATGTGCTCACCCAATGATTCAAGCTGTCCCTTCAAACAATATATTCCGAAAAATTCTCCTTTTAGCACTTCAAGAAAAAAAGCTTCAGTTCCGTCTTTGATATTTTATTAATTTGTTCAGCTTTCAGTAGTTTTTCCACAACATTTCAGCAGTAAATACATCTCACCCAGATGTACAATTTAAATTATGACCAATACATCAATTACACTGTTATGGGTTGATAATCTGGATGTTGTATAACCTGATACATCACAGTTTAAAATTAAAGTCCTAAAAAAATTGCTCTTTAAATTTTAATAACAAAATGGCAGTCAACATTTTTTATCTTGTTTTGTCAAGACAGGGAGTTGATACAATAAAAAACAAGTATGTAATGGTTACATTTAAATGTGTAAAAATATTTTCCATTGACGGATGAAATAATTTATTGTAAATTTAACCTAAGCATGCCACTAAGACATGGGAGTAGGTCACAGAAGTTCAGGTGGCACAGGCAAACGTGGAATTTAGCCCATATACACTCTTGCTTGCCCAAACTTTACCGCATTCAGAATACGAAACCTCTGATGCATCCTGCTTGTGTTAAAATGCATGTGTTTTCGGTGTTTACAATGATGTTTCCCTCTTTAAAATAAAATGAACTTTTCACTTGATGCCAATTTAACCAAAAGTATTCATTGACCTCCAAGTAAAGAATGCTTATTTATCATTAACCAGAATTAATTGAAATATCACAGTTGTGATTACTGTACGCCACTTAAGTCACTGGCGTGGGGATGTCTCACTTAATCAGTGGTGAAAATAAACACAAAACCATTCAAATTAAATGAGATCTAGGTTTGATGATCAGCATCACCTGTGAACTCAATTTTAATGATTAATGAGGCAAAGCACTCAGTGGCTGGGAAGTTAAGGTAAAAACAGCCTTGTTTCACAATTAGCAGAGGTTCTATGTTTTTAACCAAGAAACGGCTAAATACAAATTTAAAGGGACAAAAAAACAAACATTTAAAATACGGTAACAGTGAACAACCAACACCAAAAATTCAAATACAGCACACAGCTCATACCCTGTTTTCATATTTGGGTACAGAATTATTAACCCTTGACTTTGTTTGTGCAGTGCACTTCACAGCATTTTGTGCTACTGCATTACTTTCCAACAACATGTTCTTGAGAAGAAGGAGTATTAAGTTTTTAGCTTAAGTGGATATATAAATTCCATAAATTAAAAAAAAGGTTACTAGCAGCAAAATCAAAAGTCAGCTAAATCCAAAAATACACGATGCAGAATAAAAAAAAAATATTCCTTCAACTATAAGAAACTGGACCCCTTGTTTCTGACCAGAGTGCAAGTAAAACCTAACCATCAGTACATATGGACTGCGGCGCTGTCTTCAGCTACTAGTAAGACAAGCAGAAATTCTGTTATTTCCTGCAATGGTATGGTAGCGCAGAAGACATTTTGCTAACCATGACCAGGTTAGCGCTCAGGACCAGATCTTTCAAGGACCGGCAGTGTCCATATGTCCATCTTTCCCTGATAATCAAGGGCCGGACAAGAGGCGGGAAGCGTTGGGAATGTAAGGGGAACAGGGAGGAGGGGTTTCCATTTTATTTCTTCCAAAGCATGGAAGAGCGGAGGGGGGGAGGGGTAAAGCAAACCAGGAACATCAGGGAATTTCAGAACCCAGAAGGATGAGGATCTCATGACACACAATGAACGTGAAGAAATAGACACACAGGTCTGTGAAGACATCCCCCATTTTGCTATAAGTGTCCATGGAACGGTTGATGACCTCTGCGGGGATCCCTGATAGCAGCAGGGCAGCAGTCAACACTGTAGTCTTCATCTTCTTCTCACTCTGAAAGAAAAGAGGACAGAGAATCTATTCACCTTTCTGCAAACAAGAATCCTCAAAGTCACCCCAAGAAAAACAGCTGATTTCTAAAACTCAAGTTGTTGAAGAAGGGGCAGGGTCGGCACTGCTGCCTTGTTTCACTGGGGCCCTGGGTTTATTCTGGACCTGGGGTGCTATCTGTGTGAATTTTGTATGATCTCCCCCATATTTGTGCGGGTTTCCTCCCACAGTCTGAAGAAATACTGGTAGGTTAACTGGATTCTGGAAAACTTGGGTCTGGTGTGAGTGTTTGCATAAATGTGTCTGTGTGTCAGTGCAATGGACTGGCGTCCCATCCAGGATGCACCCTGTCTTCTGGGACTGGGCTCTGCCTCCTCCACAACCCTGAACTGGAAGAAGCCGTTAGAGAATGAATGGATGGATGTTGTTCAATATGGATATCTTATTAAGCAACTCTTCTATATGGTTTCCTCTCATTTCTGTCCTGCCTAGTAGCCCACTTTTTAAATTAAATCCTGAAATATTTGTTTCAATTAAATGTTTTGTGTGCTTTTAAAAAAACTACTGCTGATCAAATATACTCTGCTTTTCAAGCCTGTTAAAAATAGTTTCAATGGGAAAAACACTACAAAAAGGACTGTTCTTTCATTATTTTAGATCTGAGTGCTGAAAAGCACAATGCAGGAATATAATTCATAAAACAATACATTTTCCCTGAATTATAAACGCAATACACTTTCTGAAAGATAGGAAAAGCAATGAAAAAGAAATTGCTAAGTGCACTGGCTTGCAAAAAGGGATATAGTATTCTGTTTTCAAAGCAAACAAATACAGAGCCAAATATCTTACCTACAGACAACCTCTCTTCAAAACTGACACACTCACCTTGGGAAAATACTTGTACAAGCCCATATATGCCAGCTGGAGGGTAAGAAAGGGAGCAAATATGGACTGCAAATAAGAGAACAAAAAACCTGTGTTACAACATAATGTCATAAAACCAGTCAACCCACAGCTCACTACTGCAGCTGGTTTTCAGAACTTCAAAGCCCTGTCTGAAGAAGGTGGGCAGACATGAGTTAGTCAGATAGTAGAAGAGCTTTGCTCTAGATAGAAACTCCTGGTGGTGTGATATTAAGCTTTACTACATTATTTTTTGTAACCGGCTGTTCAGCTTTGTTGAGAAGCAGACATGAATTCCACCGTGCTATACAGGTGTTCAGTCCTGAATAAGTCAACACTCAAACTCAGACATTTTTAATGCCTCAAGTGTAAAGATAAAATTAAAGTTAGGGCATTTTGTCTTCACCAGGGCAACATTACAGGTCTTAATATCTAAATACATAATAAGTAATCCTTGCACTTATATAGTGTTTTTCTGGACACTCAAACCTTTTTTCAGGTAATGAGGACTCTCCTCCACCACCACCAATGTGCAGCACCACCTGGATGATGCGACAGCAGCCATAGTGCACCGGTACACTCACCACACAACAGCTATTAGTGGAGATTTATTAGGAGGCCACAACTACTGTTTTCTGAGAAACACCCTGGGATTTTTAATGGCCCTAAAGGGACAGGACCTCAGTTTTATGTCTCATCCGAAAGACGGTGCCTTTTTTTACAGTATAGTGTTCTCCTCTCTATACTGGAGCATTAGGACTCACACAGACTGCAGGGTGAGCGTCCCCTACTGGTCCCATTAACACCTCTTCCAGCAGCAACCTTAGCTTTCCCAGCAGGTCTCCCATCCAGGTACTGACCAGGCTCACACCTGCTGAGCTTCAGTGGGCTGCCAGTGGTGAGCCGCAGGGTGTTAAGCCGAAAAACAGATCAAGCCGCAAACCAAAGTGAAGCTTGTTAGCTTTCCTGCAACCAGATCTTAACCAGCTGGAGGGGGAAAGTGATTAAATCAAACAAATCAAAGATCTGCGACACAGACATACCAAATACTTGCAGACAAAGACCCTGACAGTGATGGCTAACATCACGCTCCCGATGAGGCGGAAGACTCGGAAGGCATCTAGCTCCTCTGGGCCCGAGCCGTTTTCCTGAGCCGGCTTCTCGCTGATCAGCTGGCTGCGGAGCTTCATGGCCTCGTCGAAGCGCGACAGGTACTGCTGCAGCCCGCGGCGGGGGGACCGGGGGATGCCGTCGGAGGGGACGTCCGCCCGGGATCTCTGCCGCACCTCCCCAGCGCTTTCGCCCTCGCCGCTGCGGCCCGCGGGGTCCCTGCACTCCCGCAGGGGAGACCCCTGACGCTCAGGCACGTCGCCGTGGTGATTGCTCGCCCCCATCTCACTCTGGAAGACTGGAAGTCTCTTGGATTGGGTGGACAGAGACCGCGGCTCTGCTCTGCCATGATCCAAGGGAACTCTGGGCTCCAACGTATGTCTGTCATCTTGCAGAAGATAAGGAAATAAAATTATCAAACCACAAATTGGGTTCTTTCAGAATGGGATTATAAATGGGACATTGCAGTAGTTGACAAACCAATTTACAGGGTTAATTACTCCCATTTTAATTGATGAACCAGTACTGGTTCACCTACCTTAGTAGTTCTCGGTGCCTTTTCTGGTTTTCACAACAGTTCAGTTCTTAGTTACAGGCTAATTGATTATAATTTTCTGAGTTCCATTTTTAAAATGTTGTTTCAGTTTTTCAAAAGGGAAATAACATTTGATACTAATACAAACCCTGTACTAACACGTTCATGTGTGGAGTATAACCCATTAGATTCATACTGATATGACTGAAACCTGATATACTGTTTTAATCACAAATGCTTGTTCATTAAAACCTGGTCCCTTAATAAAGGTTTGTCTCATTTATAGGTTCAAATCAGCTACAGTAATTAAGGGCCCAGCTGGAACAAAAACCAGAAAATACTTGGGTCTCTAAGAAAGCCTAAATTGGAAAAAAAAACTGATTTAATGCCAAACAAAAGGCCTTCGAAAATGCATAATCATTCGTAAAAGACATGGACATTTTTATTTTGCAACTACAGCATATTTTTTTCAGAATGTAAACCCTATAACAGATCATTACAAGCATACATATGTCAAAATATTTTTAACCTGAATAGAGAAATAAAACATGAAATAAGGAATCTCTCCGATAGCCTCTTCTTTCAGCATTAATAACTTTGTGACAGCATTACCAGACAACTGACCAGAATGTACAAGCCCAGTGATAGGCGTAGCAGGTGTCCTCCTTGTGCCACTCCTTTAAACTCGATTTATTCGAATTCTTAAAATAATAACATAAAATAGCTTTAATGCTTTTAGTTTATAAAACGCCACATGAATTATCGCATCTACCTTTCAGAGAACAATACTTCCTAATATTAAGCAGTTAAATCAAAGTCAAACGAGCCCGTATAAAAAAGTTACAAAACGCATACGATTAAAATATACAGTACCTATATAATTCGTGTTCATCTAATTTAGATTGGTTTAAATTAAAGACAAAAGAATTTGCGAAGTATTCGTTAAGGGTAGTGATAAACTGCGCTGTAATGGTATGTAGCTAATGTGATTAGTTTACAGGAAATATATCTGTCTTCTTATTGATATCGGTAATCTTTATCGTCCTTTAATCTTTCAGATGGATAGTTTGATTACAGTTGTATGAACCTTTTCATTCCTGTTTTCAGTATTTTTAATAAGCGCCTCACCGTTGGCGTCTACGTCGCTCTTATTAAACCCCATGATCCTGTTCATTCTGTCTTCTGAATTCATCAGCAGTTTTCTCCTCCTAATTTCTGCTCTTCTTTTCGATGCAGACATACTGTTTATTTCTTCAGAAGCCTTTTGCATGTTTTGATCTGCAGACTCCATTATTGTGAATGTAAAAATACGTTTAATACTGTCACTGTAACAAAATGACACCTCGACGTATCTACTACTAATACAATGGGCAAGGCGCTCCTCAAACGGACGCACTTTGATGATGTCACGCTTGATAACTGATCGCTCTGCAGCGCGCAAAACGGGAAATAAGAGAAAATGGGAAATGATAAAGAGAAATGTGTTTTCATCTGTTTAATTATAAACCTCACAATACTTCCTATACTTAAATCAAAATTTAAATGTAATACCCTCATATTCATATTAATAGGTTTGGAAGGCTTTCCAATCTGTAAAACTACACATAAGAAATTGTACCATGGTACATTTATGGTACCAGTACTATGGTATGGTACCCTGGTATTTTTGACAGTACCATAGTACATGTACCATGGTAGAAGTACCGTGGTACTTATACTGTATACCATGGTACTCTTAAGGTACGTTGAGTATGTGGTATGTTGAAACCTATTTTATCCTATGATGTTTTGACAGAAGTATGGTACTTGTAGGGGTACCATGGTACATAACACTAGTTATTAAAATATGATTGATAGATAAATAGATACATAGGTCTACTTTATTAATCCTGAAGAAGATTGCAGAGAAAATAGAAAGCCAACATGAAATGTATAGGCTATTTAAAACATTTTAGGTTTTGGAATGAAACACAAAATTCATTAACCAGTTAAGTCCAAATGTATTAATATTTACATCAATACAGAATATGTTTATAACAGTACAAATACAACAATAACAACAACAACATTTTAACAATAATTTCACAGCTGAAGATAAAGGGAGCAGGGCATTTCAATGTAGACTGGCTCATGTTCATGATGCTGGTTTTGCTGGCCCACACCACACTGACGTTTCAGAATCTTTGCTGCATTAGATAGCTTCTGTCTCATAAAGGCTCTGATTTCTGCATGGGTCTTCTCAGGGAACACAGCCTTTACTTCAGCTAACAAGAGAAAGAGAACAGAAAAATATTATTTACCTGAACAAAATATACTAAAAGATTATTTCAAAAAAATAACCTAAGCCATCAACACTCACCAATTATCGCTTCAACTTCCTCTCGGGACAGGGGTGGCCTTATTTCGCTGTTAGATGAAGAGCCCAGGACACAGTGAGATGTGTACAAGCATGCATCAGATCATTTGTGTATTTTGCTGCAGTTGCACAGGAACAGCGATCCCTCAATGTGATGAGCTGTACATTTTATAGAGAAAGACAACATTTGGAGAACAGGTGTGAGGAAACAATTGAGCTATCTGTGTGTGCTTGCTTGTAGTACATGTGTGTACCTTCTACTCAATTATAAAGCATTAGAACTGCAAATGGCTTTACACATACCTTAGCTTGTACACCCTGAGGTGTGGACTCTCTTGTGAACTGGCCAATTGCAGGTTTAGTTTTAGTTGCCTAGAAAAGAGTAGAATAGAATGAACAATACTAGAAATACCCAAAAGAACACTGTCACATTGAAATAGTTTGTGTGTGTTTGTTGTGTGTGTGTGAACATCTGTGCATGTGTTTGTGTGAGTGAGCAGTACATCATCTCTCTTTCCATTAGAAAATATGCTAGGTGACATGATAGCTTGATAAATGTGAGAGGTTTTGATTGTATTTCATAATGTAAGATGGTGAAAGAGGGATGTAATGAAGGAATATGTTAGGGATAGGGATGAAAAAATCCCGTTTAGTACAGTCTTAAGTAACACAGCAACTTTGATATGTATTGTTGAAAAACAGACTAAAATGATTAACTTTTAATGGAAGGATGAGAAGATGAAAGAAAGAAGTGATAAATGACTTGAAGTACAAAAGGTAAATAAGTGAAAAGATTGAAAAGCCTTCTTACGTTTTCTGAGTGAGCAGGGGATGGCTGGTTGAGAGTAGGTGTGCGAGGAGGAGGCGGAGACCAGGGACAGTCCTTGAAAAGAAGAGGAAGTGTACTGATATTAACACACCCTTTATAAGCAAAATGTAAATTGGGGTGAAAAGAAATTCTACTTGTAGAACTTTAAGTAGTGGCTATAGACAGTGAACTTCGAAGACACAAGATAAGACTCAAACTTCTTCCTAAGCCAAAAGTTAAGGGAAAAGTCAGAAGGATATCTATCTTTTTCCTCTTTTAGTCTAGTTGGAACTTTAACCTTTTTGGTCAGGGATGTATGGTTGCTAATAAGACCCTCTTCAGTCGATAAGTCAATCCAGGCAAATTGTTGTAGTCTTCAAATACATTGGTCAACTACTGTCACATTTTTTCATTTGCATGTAATGTAGCCAAAGCAGGGTTTTGAAAATTTACTTGCACTTTGCTTTGCCTGTTGATTGGATGGCATGGATTTACACTTTTTGCCCGGTTAAGATAAATATTCACTAATCTGGGATGTGGAGCCACCAGGATGAAAGGTTCATATATCATTGTACTGGTCCATTGCTGCATAGTATGTCACTAAGGTTGTCTGAAGAAAAATTACAACCACACTGTCAGCTGCTGCAACCTAAGATAAATAATGTACTATATTATTATTTGTAGTTTGAAATAAAGGATTTCGGTGAATAACACTTGAAATTTGGCAATATTTCCCAACATAACTGCCATTGAAGTATTGCTATGACACAAGGCCAGAGTGCATAGAAATCACATTGAACAACAAACATACTGTGTAGTAAGACTTTATTTTAACAAAACTCTCCACAATATATAACACTAAAACCTACTCTGAATCCACCCAAGATTGACTGCCACCCTGATTCCCTTTATATATCATCCATCCATTTATTTATTTTTTTGGCTTCTTCCAATTCAGGGTCATTGGAGAGCCAGAACCTATCCTGGCAAGCAGTGGGCACAAGGCAGGGTATATCCTGACAGAACGCCAGTCCATCACAGGGCAGAAACAAAGACTCAGACATGGATACGCACACACTCCCACCATGTACAATTTTCCAGAAGGCAAATAACCTATCAGTATGTCTTTGCACTGTTGGAGGAAACCTATACAAACTCCACTCAGAGAGCACCTCAGTTCAGGAAGTCTTAAATTCGTGTGCATCTCAAGGCACTAACCACTGCACTGTCATGTTGCCCTTGAAATTACATTTGAATAGAATTTATTCTAGTAAAAAATAACTCTTCAGTCTTCTGATTCTGGATACCTGTGAATGAATGTGGGGCAGGGTGATAGAGGAATATTTCAGACCAAGTGTGATGCATGGAGGTTGTGGCCACCACCTTCAGCATGAACAGGCTTGTCAAAATGCTCTAGACACACCCCTTTCAGCCTCCTACGAGAGTGGTGTTTTCCATGGCCCCCTCGTTGGGGCAACCAGGAAATGTGGTGCATATTGTAATGTGAGAGACCTCTGGGCCCACAGCTTGTGGACTCTCAGGCCCAGAGTCTCTAACTCAACCACACCACTGTCTTCTAGGAGTCCCTCTCCTCACCAAGCCCCTCACTCAAGGTTTCTCAGCCTCAACATAGTTCACCAGATGACATTCTTTAGCTAGGAGCCTTCTTGATCTTCAATGACACACAACATGGAGCCTCCTACTCCCCAGTGACACACAACTACAAGGGTTTCCCCTCACATAGTCCTTGGACTGCCAACATCCACTCTAGCACTGCCATACTCCTCTGGTGTCACCAGTCTGGGTCTCACACACATATAATCTCTAGCATCTCACTGTCACACTGAGACTTCTGGGTGTGAAAATTAGTATAACATGTTTCTATTTAGGCAAAGAGAATAGTTACTGGCTCCTTTTCTGTGATAAATTCATTTTAATTGCCAATTGCTCACCTATCAGAGAATAATAGGGTGTGACAGCCAGAGACTACAGTGTGCTGTAGCCACTGCTAAATGATAAAATACTTATCTAAATTATCAGAAGGTTTGAGAGCTTGCAAATATAGCTAAGGCTCCACCTTAGAGGTAGATTTTATTTTGCCTCAGCTGTGTAGTAGCCAGAAGTTTAATTCATGCTCATGCAAAAAGTATAGTGTGATCGTGTCGTACCTGATAGGGTGCTGCCTGAGTACCAGCAGAGCGCTTGTTATTTCTGTGAGGTGTGCCAGTGTGTAATTGTCTGCGGAGATTTCTGTTCTCCTGTATAGGAGAGAATCCTTTTTGAACGAGGAGAATAGATCGTCTTTTAGATCAGCGCAATTATTTGTGTAGCCGGCTTGGGAACACATTCAGTTCTAAGCTGAACACCATCTGTGGGCGCATGGGGATCTTAAAGCGCAGCCCTGATTAGCCTCAGGTGCTGTAGCTGCGCATTCCCACGCGCCGCGGAGTGGGGAGTGCAGTGGGAGGTGTGTTCCACTGTCACAATAGTTATAAACCAAAAGGAGGAAGCTATTCTTGAGGTTAGTTTTCCCACCTTGTATTTGAAGACACAACTGAAAGAGTCCAGCAAGTGGTGACTAGGCACAAAATTTAAATATGGAACAAAACTGGAATGGAACAAGCAACAATGGCACTTTGCTGGATTCAAACGAGATTGATAACCTTGTGGGTGTGATCTACTCAGTGGTATTATTGTGACATTGGTAATTGTCATGTTCTCAATGGGTTGCTCTTCAGATACACAGAAACTCTGGTTCCATATGGAAAAGCCATGGGCTCTGTGCATTGGATTCTTGTGTCAAGCTGGGCTGATGCCTCTCTCCTGCTTCCTCTTTGCACTGGCATTCAGAATGAAAGCCTCTCATGCCATTGCAGTAATTATGATGGGGAGCTGTCCTGGGGGCATGACCTCAAATCTGGCAACTTATTGGATGGATGGAGATATAGACCTCAGGTAGGAAATGTAAGACTCAATGTATGAATCAAGATCTGTTGCATCACAAGCCTACCATTGTTGAACTTTGTTTTGACTATTTGCAAAGAAAGCTTTGAATCCTATGTATTGAGCGTTATTGAGGAGAGCCAAGATGTATTCATATAAACTGTGTTCTGACACGTTTGTGAGTGTTTTAAGAATTGCGATTCTGTCCTATATAAATATCCATGACTTGTGATTAGCCGTATTGTGCAGTGTACTACACTATAGAAGCCAGTGTGCTGTCAAGCAGGCTTCAAAAACATATGAAAAATATGAAGAAAAAGTGCAATGATCTAAGACATTTGTACAAGTTAATATCCCTTAATAAAATTACCTATAGAAATATCTCAATTTTCTATTGGAACACTTTGAATATTGGGGTATTTTCTGTAAAAAACCTATAGGTGACCTATAGGTTATTTTAATAAAATATGTAATCATGACTAGATGAGTTATTGTTGTCCTTTCACTGGTATTCATATGTTGATAGATCTGTAAAATTATGCTCATTTAGATTTTAATTTAAGATTAAATTTAAGATTTAAGTTCCAATAGAAAATGGAGATATTTCTATAGGTAATTTTATTAAGGGATATTAACTTAACAGTACAAATGTCTTAGATCATTGCAATTTTTTGTTTCATTTGATGTTTTTGAATTGTTTTACACTTATGGCGCCGTGCGTGCGGCAGCCTGTTGCAGCAGGTCCTATTACTTTGTGATTTGTGTCTTTTTGTTGTTACTGCCTGTAGTTACATTAGTTTTAGTTTGGAATATCGTTTACTTTTTTTTCTCTCTCGGAGTTATGACGGTCTCTGAGCAACTTTTTATAAACCGGCGTGTATTACGGGCAAACCAGGCTCTTTTGTTTACACCAGAGAGCAGCTCTTCATGTTACGAAGTCGGCAGTGTTCTCGGGTGAGCGATTGGAAATCCCCAGAGAACTAGTAATACAACGGAGCAGAGGCTGTAGATCTGGAGCAACGTGTCGGGCTAAAAAAAGAAACTATAAATCTTCTTTACCCTCCATCATAATGGGGAATGTACGATCTCTTGCCAACAAGATGAAGGAGTTAGCGGCGCTGACGAGGAACCAGTCGGAATATCTTGAGTCCTGTATTAAGTGCTTCACAGAGACATGGTTGAACGAACTGGTTCCCGACGCTAATGCTACAATAGAGGGTTTTCAGATGGTGCGTGCGGATCGGAAAATCAAGGAGAGCGGTAAAAAGGCTGGCAGTATTTGTGAATAACAGATGGTGTAACTTTAATCATACTACCGTAGAACAGCTATGCACCCTGCTCATTGAGCTACTTACAGTTAGCCTGCGGCCATATTACCTACCTAGGGTGTTCTCGCATGTTACTGTTGTGTTGCTGTATGTCCCGCCCTCTGCCGACGCAGCCTCAGCGTATGACGTCATACACAGTTACAGCTGGACTACAAACCATGTTCCTGTTCACTGGTGATTTTAATCATGTTTCGCTCTCCTCTACTCTGCCTACTTTTAGTCAGTTTGTTAAATGCCCTACTAGAGATAATAAGACTTTGGACTGGCTGTATGCTAATGTCAAGAATGCCTACAGCTCGTAATCACTCCCCCCCCCCTTGGCAGATCTGACCACAACCTTGTTCATCTCCTATCTCTGTACAAGCCTCTTGTCCTACAGCAACCTGTGACCACCAGGACAGTGAGGAGGTGGTCAGCTGAGGCTAATGATGCACCGATGGACTGTTTTGAAACAACAGACTGGGAGATACTCTGTGAGCCTTATGGAGATGACATTGATGGTCTTACCCACTGCATCACTGACTACATAAACTTCTGTGTTGACAGTGCAGTGCCCACCAGGAAAGTGCGCTGCTTCTCCAATAATAAACCCTGGGTCACCAGTGATCTGAAGGCTATCCTAAATAGGAAAAAGAGGGCTTTTCAGGCAGGTGACAAGGAGGAGCTGAGGCGAGTGCAGAAAGAACTGAAGGTGACAGTTAGGGAGAGCAAGGTGGCTTATGGGAGGAAAATGAAGGACAGGCTGATGGAGAGCAATGTGATAGAAGTGTGGAATGGCATGAGGAAGATCTCCGGATACAAGTTGTCCGGTGGCCAACAGAGTGAGGGAGGCCTGGAGAGGGCCAAAGAGCTGAATCTTTTCTTTAACAGACTTGATACAGGGTCCATTGTCCATTCACCTCACAGGCCTTCACCCCAGACACCCTCTTCATGTCCTCAGTCACCCCATCATGTGATCCCTCCTACTCCTACTCCATCTTCCCCTGCCCTCCTCAGCCTATCCATCACAGCTGACCAGGGCAGAAGGGAGTTGAGAAGACTCCATGCAGGGAAGGCAGCAGGTCCTGACGGTGTCAGCTCTAGGGTACTAAAGATCTGTGCGGGCCAACTGGGTTCAGTGCTGCAGTACATCTTCAAACTGAGCCTGAGATTAGAAAGGGTTTCGGTGCTCTGGAAGACATCTTGCCTGGTGCCAGTACCCAAAAAGGGGCACCCTAAAGTCTTGAATGACTACAGACCAGTGGCACTGACATCACACCTAATGAAAACTCTGGAAAGGCTTGTACTGGACCACCTCAGAACCCTGGTGAGTACAGCACTGGACCCCCTGCAGTTCACCTACCGGTCACACATGGGAGTGGAGGATGCAGTCATGTATCTGCTACACAGAGCTAACTCTCACCTGGAGATTACGGGGAGCATTGTGAGAGTTATGTTCTTTGACTTCTCCAGTGCCTTTAACACCATCCATCCACCATTACTGAGAGAAAATAAGGGCGACACAGGTGGACACTCCCCTGGTGTCCTGGATTATAGACTATCTGACCTGCAAGCCACAGTATGTACGGCTACAGAGCTGTGTGTCCAAACAGGTTGCTAGCAGTGCTGGGGCTCCACAGGGAACTGTCCTTGCTCCATTCCTGTTCACCTTTTACACCTCTAACCTCAGGTACAACTCTAAGCATGTCATCTGCAGAAGTTTTCGGATGACTCTGCAATTGTAGGGTGTGTTAGTGAGGGGAGGGAGGAGGAATATAGGAGCTTGATTACCAACTTTGTGGAGTGGTGTCATCTTAACCATCTCCAGCTAAACACCAGCAAGACTAAAGAAATGGTAATGGACATTCGAAGGAATAAGTCTCCGCTGAACCCTGTTTCCATCCAGGGTGAGGACATAGAGGGTGTACATTCCTACAAGTACTTAGGGGTACACCTGGATGATAAGCTGGAGTGGTCTGGTAACACTGACGCCCTGTACAAGAAAGGTCAGAGCCGACTCTGTTTTCTTAGGAGGCTCAAGTCCTTTGGTGTGTGTGGAACACTGCTACACAATTTTTGGTGGTGGTAGTGGCCATCTTCTACGCTGTTGTGTGCTGGGGTAGCAGCATCATGACAAGAGATGCAAATAGGCTCAATAAACTTATCAAGAAGGCTGGCTCTGTGTTGGGGCTGAGCCTTGACCCCCTGGAGGTGGTGGCTGAGAGGAGAATGCTGACCAAGCTCACAGTCATCATGAACAACGCCTCTCATCCGCTTCATGGGACTGTTACTGGGCAGTGGAGCACTTTTAGCAACAGACTGCTCCAGCTACGGTGTTCAAGGGAACGTTTCCGCAGGTCTTTCCTCTCGGCGGCTGCCAGCGTGTATAACGCTGCCCTAGGCTAGGACTGTTAGCCCTTCATTTGCTCATCTATGGACAGCATGTTGCTCCATTGTACTTTTTTTTGGACACTCAATCTGTATATAGATAGATAATAATACTTTATTAATCCCATAGGGAAATATGTGTGCATATACCTATGCACACCTTGCACATATTGTTTTTACAGTGACTATGAGCATATTTTGCACACACCTATGTATTTATTTTGTATTACTGTACGTAATTAAATTTTTCATCTATTCTGATGTCTGTTTTTTGCTTGTCTTGGGCTGGACTGCTGTAACAGATCAATTTCCCTTCGGATTCAATAAAGTCTTATCTAATTTCACTGCTGGAGAAGGAAAAACATTCTTCCACAAACTTCTACACAGACAATTGTTTTTTTAAAGAAAATAAACTTTATTTCCACAATGTAATTGTCACGGATGTCGGAAGGCACGACCCGTGGAATGGCAGGAGAGCGGAAAAAGACCCTATGCGCAGCGACAAGACTGGCATTAGCCCGGGCTCAGTAGTTCAGGAAATGCCGTATAGAAACCTATGCCCTCAGGCCACGAACGGAGTGGCGACCTGGTGCTAGGCGGGTCTCAGAACATCCAAATGTCAATGCTGAGCAAAGAGGAATGAGTGACCCGGAAATATATAGCCCCAGACAGTGAGACACCGAAGGACAGCAAAGCACAGGAAACTAGGGACAGGACAGAGTAGGAGTGCCCTCTGGCTGCAGAGGGTGTGACAGTAATTTTTGTAAGTTTAACATAAAATTTCCACAAATTTACAAAGGTCTTTAGCAATCAATTTGTCAATCCATCATTAAGGATGGATTTCCTCTTGTAGTTGTCAATAAAATGACCTTTGCCAGCAGCCATATCACTCTGCAATTCACAACTGGCAACCCACTGAAGCTAAGCGGGTATGATCCTGGTCAGTACTTGCATGGGGGACCTCCTGGGAAAAACTAAGGTTGCTGCTGGAAGAGATGTTAGTGGGGTCAGCAGGGGGCGCTCACCCTGCGGTCCATGTGGGTCCTAATGCCCCAGTATAGTGACAGGGACACTATAATGTAAAACAGGCGCCGTCCTTCAGTTGAGACATAAAACCGAGGTCCTAACTCTCTGTGTCATTAAAAATCCCAGGGCGTTTCTCGAAAAGAGTAGGGGTGTAACCCCGGCAACCTGGCCAAATTTCCCATTGGCCTTTACCAATCATGGCCTCCTAATAATCCCCCTCTATGAATTGGCTTCATTTCTCTGCTCTCCTCCCCACTGATAGCTGATGTGGTGAGCGTTCTGGCGCACTATGGCTGCAGTCGCATCATCCAGGTGGATGCTGCACATTGGTGGTGGTGGAGAGGTGTCCCCATTACTTGTAAAGCACTTTGAGTGGAGTGTCCAGAAAAGCGCTATATAAGTGTAAGCAATTATTATTATTATTAATTGCATGTCACTTAAACTTGTCCTGGCTCTGAAGCTGCAATAGTCCAGCTTTCCACAGGAGCAGTAAGAAACAGGTATTTCCTCTTCAGCCCATGAAGAGGCCCACAGTCCTTTCCAGTGCTCCTTTGCCACTGGCCACGTCACACTTCATAAAGCCTCTGTGGTTCGCAAGCGTCCTCTCCTCCAGCTCCCCCGCCCTCCACTCTATGTTGTGCTGGATGAGGGTGTTCCTCGTGGTCCACAGACCTTGTTTTGTGAGGGACATCAGTAGCCACAGCAGGTACTACGTCTCATTATCCAATCCTGTCAGTGCCAGCCCCAGCAGGATGCAATGGAAGCTTAGTACCATTCCAGCTCCCAGGAGTTGCACAGTCTTTTCTGTGCTGCTGATGTGGCTGATTGCATAAGAAGTTGCAGTTGAGTTTCAGGGGATAATGTGGCACAACTCTCCCCCCTTCCTTGACCGCCCGGGAACATCTGGTTTCTTGTGATGTACCTGCCCATCCAGAAAAACTTGAAGACCATTTCTTGCAGTGCTTGCCTGAGCATTTCTGGCAGCAGGTATGCCATGGTCATGTATATAAAATGTCGGGTTTTAATACGATCACTCTCACCATGAGTGTCAGTGATTACGTTTTCCCACAGGCCCAGTTTCATGTTCACCTTGGTGATCCTTCCTGTCCAGTTTATGGTCTCGTTGTCCTGGCTCTAAAAATGAAACCCCTAGTATCTTAAGTCATTCCGTGCAGAACTTGAAACCTTCTGGCGCTGTGTTCCTGTCCCTCCAGGTTCCAAAAAAACATGACTCTGCTCTTTTGGCAGTTGAGCTTCAAGGCCAAGGCCCTGGAGTACCGCTTCATAACCCACAATGCTCTCTGCAAACCCCTATCTGAGTTCAGGAACAGCGTTGTCTGTATAATGGGAGATATTGAGGACTTCCCCTGTGCCTCCTGATATCACCAGGCCTTCAATGATGGGGTTCTGTCTCACCACCTCTGCCAGTGGCTTTGTAAAGAGAATGTAGCGAATTCGGGTTTGGCGAGGACGGACTCAGTGACTCAGACACTCGTTGAGTAGAGAAAACAGCACTTTTATTAAACTTCGGTATGACCAGCACAGCACACCCGCGCCCGTGTGCCAACAGAGAAAACGACAGACAGAGTGGGAGACAGAACGAGCAAGCGCCAGAGAGAGAGTGAGCGAGAGAGAGAGTGACACACGGGTGTGAAACCAACTATTTACATGAAAACGGGCGATCTCCCCAGACTGTACGCCTGTTTCACAGTGGGTCAGCTGCACTGGTCAGCGGCTTTCCTAATCCCTGCCTTGACCACTACCACTCCCGTCCTGCCCCTCGCCGCGTACCCCAGCCGGGCGAATGCGCTACAAGAACATAGAGAAGAGGTGAAAGAGGACACTCTTGTCTTACTCTGGACTCCTGGGGGATGAATTCTCCCAGCTGTCCGTTGACCCTGCTGTATCTATATCGATACAGTTATACAGTTATTACAGATATAGATATCTGCAGTATCTATATCCAGCAGCTGAAACTTTCTCAGAATCCAAACTATCCAATAACTCACTCCTTGCATTCCAGGTCAGACCATAGTTGAACTGCTCTGCAGCACTGATGCTCGAATTTTGTTTTACAGCATGTGTATGACTGCAGTCTCTACACTCCTTTCCTTTGGGACTCTTCCTCTGTGTTTCTTCATCTACACAAGCAAATGGACTGCTGCTGGTAGCATCTTTATACCCTTTGAAAAAATAGGTAAGGTGATTTCAACTCTGCAATACATACTGCTTACGGAAACTGCATCTAGGGACTAGAAGGATCTGAGAATGGGAGAAATAACTGTTTCAGAGGATTGTGCTGTAGTCATGATAAGCCATAGACTAAAACCAGACTTCACATCTTTACAGGATTAACCATGGTTTCAGTTTTTGTTCCAACTTCTTTTGGATTACTCCTGAACGTAAAATGGCCAGCTACAGCAAGATGTATTGCAAAGGTAAGTGAGGAAAAGCCTCCTGCATGTCAACCTCACCTTGCATCATTTCTGTTAAACCTAGAAGTCCTCTTCCGGCAATCAGCAGAATTTCCTCTCTGTTTATTTGTCTCCCCTTCTCACAACTTTTACTCTTTCAATCTGGGTGAAAAGGAGCTAACATCAAACCCACATGTCCTGTGCCTGTGACATCCTTCAGTAACTCATCTTCACTGTGTCTTTTCATCCAGTGCTAGCTGAGTCACAGACATATTAGTTATTTCAGTCCTGCTCCAAGAGTGTCTGTCTCTACTTCTTCCTCTCTCTTCTGGCTGATCTCATTTGGTCACTCATCCAGTCTTCTGTTTGCACACACTCAGAATCCAGGTGTGTCTAATTATATACCTGTTTACACTTACTCAGCAGCCATCTTTACTGAACCAAGATGGTAGGTTCCCAAATAAGCCTCCTTTCACACCAGCACTGCAGGATGGTGATTCTTTGTTAAGCACTAATTTTCTATTAAAAAGCAAACACAATATTATGAGCAGAAAACTAATCATATATAGCAGTGAACTATCTTCACAGAGTTGTACATTAAAATATGTTGATAAACTATGTGCTACTGATAAAATAACATTTGTGGCATTTTTAGAGATCTATTTGACCTTTACTTAGTAGATCTGTAACTCTCTGTCTTGAGTGTGGCACATTTGACTTTCCCTAGGTCGGTGTGTCTCTCGGGAGCTTTCTGCTCATTGCTTGCATGGTCGTCTCAATAATCCTTTACAAAGACATGTGGGACATGGATGCTTCTCTTTTGTTTACTGGAATCGTTACTCCTTGTGTTGGATATGGGTTTGGGTTTCTCTTGGCAAGAATGGCTTGTCAGTCATGGAAGAAGTAAGAGTACATGTTACAAAATGTTGCCATCATAGATTCTCTCAGGAAATGTATTTGTGTCCTTATTTAGATCAGGAACAGTATGTGAGTAAGAGAAACTTAGCTGATCTCTTTTTTAAAAAACAAATGGGTTGATAGGTTATCAAAAAGAGAGTGCGACAGCACTTGAAACATGTCAAATGGCGAAAAAGTCTCAGGAGAGAATGAGATGGTGAGAGTTAGTAAAATAGGTGGGACTGGGGCAGAGGGAGCTCATGGACAGGACAATTGTCCAGGTTGCTGCCTAATGACCTCCCCTTGTCCAGTTATACTTTCATCATCTTGTCCTTGCTTCTAGGTGTCTAACTATCTCTCTGGAAACTGGTGTTCAGAATGCTACCATGTGTAGCACCATCCTTCAGGTTTAATTCCCAAAAATGATGGTTGGCGAGATGGTTTTCTACCCTATGGTTTATTCCCGTAGCTTCACATTTTTGCGATAGGACTTATAGCTGGTAAGTATGCATTGCAAATGAGGATTTCAACAGACTAGATGTTAGTACTGAAAACATTTTAGCAAAACTAAAAACCCTCTTTTTCTTTTACAGACCACAGGGTCTAATGCCACCAGTCACTCAACTGATGTCATAGTATAACTGAACTAAACATGTCAAATTTGATACTTGATGGGCACAGACTGAAAGGCTCTTGTTCAGCTCTTTAATGGTCATACTTTTACAACAAAATAATAACTTGAGGTATATCATGTTTCAAACAGCAGGTGTCTGGACATCTAGCAAGAGATGATTGAAATGTGTTAATTAGATTTGTCACCTGCTTGCTTAATGTATGAAAACTAATCTGTAAAACATCTGTTCTAATTTCCTATTCCTCCACTATAGTAGATATTATTACATTAACTCCATTTACGCATTTTAGGTTATACTAACATCAGCTTCTCCCCAACATATTTGTTTGCATATTAAATATAATTTTTTTTCTTCCACTTGAACAGAAATGGCATGAATTTTCTTAAATCACATCTATGCCAGTGATTAAAAGATGGAACCATTGTTCAATTTGAGCTCATTAAGCAAAAGGTTTATAAAACGCAGAATTCCAATCCTCCATGTGTAATTAAGCTTTAATGATTGGAACATTAGGTTAGCAGTTTGTTCTGAACAAATGTGGATATTTCACTTCCAATGTGGAAGTGACTCAACACACTTGGCCATCCTAACCAATTTGTGACAGTCTAATTAATGCGATTGCATAATTCAAAAATGTTCAATCTTCCCTGACTTGGGTATATTGTGACCTTTTAACTTTTACAGCTTACAGAATTTACAAAGGATATAGGAAGAAGACAGATGCAGAGCTGACGATAACTGAAGTGGTCTTTACAGCCTTCACAAGAGAATCCACTGATGGGATGAGCACAGATGATTTCCCTTCATCTTCCACAGAAAAAAGAGTGGGGGAAAATGATTAATAACCTCCCTAATTGAATATAAGAGGCTTGAAAGAGGTTGTTTGCATAATATGCACAATTTATTCTTGACAATATAGAAGGATAGAAACAGTTGTCACTTAAGGTTTAGGTTTTTCATTTTGTTCTCATGCTTCTCAGCTGCAGTATCCCTGCTTTTCTGACACACATGAAGAGCAAACCCAGAGCAGATATATTCCTAGTATTATATTTTCTGTTCTGATGATATTGCAAGTCAACAGCATTAATGCAGCTGTGTCTTGTGCGTACAGTATCTCACATTCCCTTATTAGTGTATGGTTTTTAATAAACTGCTGTTTCAGCTCATCTCCTGAAATGTGTTGTTAATATTTTTAAACTTTGATTATTATTATTAACTGACAATATAATTTTAGTCCTAGTATCAAAGTAATTAAGGTAGTATCAATACATCATGTCTCAATCATATACTTGTGTATATTGTTGGCTATTGCCACCTATCCAGGACTAAAATGTAGATGAGGAATAGGTGTGTCCTCTCTATTACACACCATTACAACTGCACAAGTCGACCTATTTAGAAAAAGATTATCTAAATGTCTGGTGTTCACTATTGCCGGACCCCTGTTATTCTCTCCTCACTGTTTAATTCTACAAATTTTCAACAGAATTTAGATCTTGGCTAAGTATCAGTAAGTCTACTATTTAAACATGGTTCTCTGTTAGGAATGCTTTGGTGAGCTTCGTGGTGTGTGGATCGAGGCATTATCATGTGGAAAATCAAGACAATGTTGGACAGCCAATAATTGCACAACTTTTTCAATAAAGCCCTGGGCTGTGAAATCTCTGCTGCATCATTGCCTTATTTTCAAAAGGATTTCGTGAAATAACAGATTGCCTGAAGCAGTTTCCTTGTCTACTTCACCCATTAGTATAAAATTTGTTATTTATACAATTAGTGTATGACCCCCCTCAACACAGAAACATACTGTACTTCATTAAAGAACAACATTTTGCCATTGTGAGTCACACCTGTTTCAAAGTGCTTTCTATGTGGTTTTCCCAAACCTTTTCCAAATCATCTCTCTTACTCATTAGCGCTTAGGCAACAATGTAACTAATTAAAATAATGCCAAAAACATTTAATCAATATAAAAAATCTGTATTCTTAAAAAGATCACTTTTTAAAAAAAGTGTTCTGATGCTCAGTATATAGTCTCAAGTTATCTTCCCTCTTTCACAATAATGATTTGCTTAAGGAAAACCTTAAATAAAAATGTTCACTTTAAGTGCTAGGCTAATGAGGAAAACTCAACTGTCAAAATGGACACCTCTTTTTATACTGTTGGTTTGGATAACAATACACTTCAAAGAGTGGGAGAGGCCAGATTTGCATTAATCAAACTATCTGCCTTTTATATGTTTAGCTGTCACTCTAGAACCAGGTATTCAGAACAGTGTGGCACCAATCTTGAAGTGTTATTTCCAAGATGTTTAGCGAGATTTTTTATTCCACTCTTAATGCTTGCATATTCATCCGTTGTGGAATAATATAGCTGGTAAGAGTGTATTGTGCATGGTTCCCTCTTCTTCACTTTTCTTGCATTACCATCTGCCAAGAAGCACATAGCTGCCCTAGCAAATGCCCTTTTCTCTTTGTCACAGCTTCTGATCCAGTGCAGGATTCTTCTGGAGAGACAGTTCTCCTTTCTCCAGCTTTTGCTGAGCCACAACATGTCCAAATAGAGCCTACTTGCTCGAACACCTCCCTCACAACTCTGGCGCCCCAAATTTTACTGAGGGAGATCATCTTCTCTTGGTTTTTGGACCATCTCTCCTGACTGCTTTCAGACATAAGAGACAGTTTCCATGCTCTCCTCAGATAGGGCTCAGACTCTCAGTATGAGATGTCAGCATGCAGGTGCCATGCAATGTCCTTTTTGTCTTCTGCTTCCAGACCAGACCTCACAAATCTTCCTTAAATCCTCATACTGAGATACACAGGATCTTCCATGCATCACCGATATCGACTCATAAACACCTTTTTCTTGAACCAGAAACAACATTCCTGAGACAGAATCCAGTAATATCCTTGATCACCCCAGAAATAGTGAAAACCCCATGGACATGAGCTAAAGTCCCCACACAGCAATTTATGGGTTGTACCTCACAGCCACATTATTTTGGACAAACAATAACAAGGGACACAACTTCAATTCACTAATCCAATACTTGGGTTCAGTCTTCTCTGTAATTTAATAATAGTTACCCTCACACTACAGAGCGTACAAAAATTACAGAAAAAAAAATTGAGGACGACCGATGCAGAACTGGAAATAAAGACCTAATAGGAGAATGCACCAAAAAGCCGACACCAAAGCTCAGCTGATTTCTCACATGAACGAGTGAAGAAACGAGTGAGAACAGGTCATGTGGAAGATTCCTGACAGTAACTGTGTGTCTTCAGGGACTAACACGTCACAATTGGATCTTAAGGTCCAGCTGACAATGCTGGCTTTATTTAGAATTTTCTGACAAAAGAAAAATCTCTTGGAATGTTTGGATAGCTAAAACACAGCTTTAACTTCATAGCACAGCTGCTACTCACAGCTTGTAACTTTGTCAACAGAACACCAAAAACACAACTATTCAACCAAACGTATTCAGAATACATCCCAATTCACAATTTGCAGTCTTGTGAGGCCTTCACATTTTTGGTGGGTCATCCTCCACTGATGGTAAATATGTTTCCTGATTACTAGTAGAAAAGACCAGGTGTATTATCCACCTTGTAGGATATGGATTAGGATATAAATATGGATGTAGGTATGGATCTTGAGTGAGTATTCACAATAATCCTTAACATTGCTTTCCACGACTGAGAAGGAAGAAGGAAGAAGTCCCAAGCCTCTAGCAGTGCACACATATTCAGCTTGATACAAGTCTAAAGCATTAATATGTGGAAGGTCTTCTGGGTGTACTTCTAAAACTCTCCTCCTTCCCCACTCTGAGTGCCTTAAATTAGTCTAAATTTATTTCCCGTCAAAGAAAATTGGTCAACATCTCATAATTAATGCACACTTTCAAACATCATAGAGAACTAGTATTTAATTTTGTTACAGTAATGTACACTACTTTACAAAATGATTTTCTGCTGTGCTTACATTGTACAGATTATCAGCATTAAAGTCACCTGTGCAAGTACAGGTCACCTTGTGTTCTGAAAGTCTTATAGAAAACTGCTTTTAAAACATCTGCACGGGAGCAAAGGATTTATAAATGTAAATGCCAGACCCTCACAGGATTGAATGCCTGCTTGGAGGCATAAAACCATAACTATATTAAAGTTCCATGAAAGCTTCAAGCACAACTTATATGTACAAAAGGGCTACTCATCTAATACTTGCACAGGAGACTTCAGTAGCACGTCATCCCCAAGCCACATAAAATGGTCCCACAGCTTGATAGAATTCATTATGCCTTTTTTTAAGAGACACTAAAATAAATATAAAATACATCTTCAGAATCAGGTCTTTTTATTTTTCAGAAAAAAAACACTTTTCTGCTGGGTTAATAAATGAAAGTGGGGGTATCAAAAATATCTGAGTACAAGTTAATGGAAGAAAAAAAAATGCTCCCAAGGAGAAAATGATATCAAGAGGGTTGTTTTGTGTCAAACTGGGCTTGCTTCTAGTGCATGGAGCTATGCTGCATGTCATAATCTAAACTCCTAGACTAGCAAAATGGCTCTCAACTTCATTATAATCTCATAAAGAATACTGCCATAGAATTTTAAATTAAAAATAAAACACTATTATACTAACCTCAGTGGTGAAGATGTTAAGAAATAGCTCAAAAAAGGTAAAAATGTCTTGTTTCAAATAAACTCAACCATGCAGTTGAAAACAACAAATAAGAATTGCGCTCCTGACTGATAAATGAATATACAGAGTACAAACCTTTTACCTTGGAAATACCTCAGCATCTTAAGAAAAAGTGTATAATTGTTTTCCAAGAAACACCCCACAATTAATGACAATATTTCAAGAACCAAACACTTTTACTATGCATGTGGGCTAGCAAAATTAACTGGGGCCATTAGTCACCCTGAAAAACAGGAGTGAAAGCAACAAGTATTAAATGCTACAAGTGACACAGACAAGGAAGACTGTAGACAAACATACCACATCATACATTACCAACAGGTCTTAAAGAACTTAGTGAAGCCTTGTGCAGCAAACAATGTAAAAATGTACATTCTGGCTGTTATATACACAACTGCAAAGTAAACACCATATCTTTCTCATCTGGATTTAACAATATAATAACTGTATCATCTGAAAAAGCTACTTCTCCAATGGTTTCCATGGCATAAATCAATCACTAGGGTTAAAAAGAACCATCCATTTTATTTATAGCGTCATTTCACAGTAATCAATTCTTTAATTTTATCACTTAGATTTCTTACTGTAAACCTTTTAATCAACAAAGCAAGGTTAAAGATCAAAAATGGCTTAATTCTAAGTAGGTATTAAAGAAATTACTTTTATACTATTATATCAAAATATTTCATATATAGTGTCAACATTTAAACACAGAGGTTCAAGGATAAAAAGCAAGTTCTCATACAAGGTAATTACAGAAATAAATCTCGTACAGGCTTTCTCATAAATTAAAAAAAGAATACACTTTACACTTCGCCCAATTATGGCCAAATTCAGAGGGAAATATAACTCAGTGTAGAAGTTGAGGAACTCTAAGAGATCATAAAATATCTTTACACTACTTAAAAGGTGACATAGCTGTCCCGTGATTTTCTGCTTTAGTTTGCCAACATAATTGCTTGTTCGATGCATGATGAAGGAAAAAACAGCACCTCTAACATTGTCCCCTAATCTTATAGTAAAGATCATTGTTCATAATCTAACAGGAGAAAGTGTGTGAGTTTTCTCAACCTGAAAAACATCTTTAACAAGCAGTGCTGCTTATATCAAACATCAACCCCCACAGGCAGACAATATCTCAGAATGCGTATAATACATATATATTACTTTATTATCAAACAAATGTGCTTTAGACAAAATGGCTTCATGCCTCTTGTCTTTGACTGAAAAAGCAGTCTTTATTACAAGTGTTTCTCTGGGGATTCACACTGATTTTCCTGATATCCTCTCTTCTCTTTTGTGTAAAGCTTATTCTGTCATTTGATGTTGATATGCTTAGGTTCTTTGTTACCAAAAGCTCAGAGCCAGTAATGGAGCACCCCCCCTTCAGCAAAAAGGTCTGTGTTTATTAAAGTCCAGTAACTCAGTGTGCTTCAGTCATGCCACAAATAAGTTAAATCTTCAAGAGGCAAAAAAGAAATGCTTAGAAAATTAGCCAGGACTTAAGTTCCTGAAGATAAACAGCTCTATTCAGAATGCCTCCTGTTGACTCTTCCCTCACTCATTAATACCTATAATATTCTATTCGTCATCATTCTGCCTTCACTGGACTTGCTTATTTGCTAACTTGCTGTTGCAGATGAAGCAGGAACTCATAGTATGACAGCGCAGATTCTGTTCGGTCCTCGATCATATTTTGCATAAAGATGGCTTTAAGTTGGTTCTCATCCCTGTAAATACAGAAAGGAGTATTATAAAATGAAATTCCATCATATCTGACGAAAAAACCCACTAGGTATGGTAGGAAATTGTGAAAGGTCCTTTGAATGAACAGAGAAACCTCTCGATCAGGAATGGTTTCATAAATCAGGCTGTAAATATGGATTGCAATAAGAGATTATTAATTTCTGAGTTTTTTTTACAGGAAAACACCAGTGCCACAATGATTAGAAGAATATTCTAATCAGTAAACAGGGGATCTCTAAACGTACTGTGGAACAAGAAATTTGGTAAATTTTCCTCGATGCACTGTTCTTAACATCAAAACGTCTTGTTATTCTCAACTAATCTGTCATAATTTGGCTCAAATGAAAGAGCAGCCTGGCTTACCTTATCACATAAAGCACTGGGAAAAATGGCCTCTGTTCTCGTAGCCAGGAGATGAAGGCTCTCGTTCTCACAGACTCAGCTGTGTCCAATTCAGGGAGCTGATTCTGTTTTGTAACAAATACAAGAACATTTATCAGCTGAGAAGCTCTAGTGTGATCACAGACCTGGTGTTTCTGCTCATTTGGCTGCTTTGCCTTACCATGTTCTGAGGTATTGCCGAGTAGTTTGGTACTCCCAGCACCTGGGTAATAAAGTTGGAGCTGCAGTTTCTTCCAATCCACAGATACAACACCTGTAAAAGGACAGGCTCTATAAACAATGCATTCTTACTTCAGATACTGACCAGATGTCTCTGGACTGTACTTTAGCATCACCCAAAGCTTCAATCTTTTAAAGAATAAGACAAAAAATGTCTCACAGGCCTAAGGGAAAATCATACAATAAGCTTATCCTTAAATAAGTTTTATCAGATAACGTAATCATCAAAATGAATCTATTCACTGTTTTAAAGTAGCAGATTAAACATTTAAATTCAAAGCTGATTATTCTTTGCCTTTAAGCTTTTACAAATCAGCAGCTTTTTCTTGCAGTTGTGTCCCACTTCAATGAAACAAGTGTAAGCCTAAAGAAGAAAAAGCTTCTCTACTGCATATGGTACTTCTCAAACAGTCACCATCAAGGAAGTCATCACAGCTCTCCCCAGCCCTTGTCTCGTGATGCATTTCTAATCACATCTTGCAGAGGGAACTCCTGTGACCTCTCCTCGCTGGAGTGTTATACAGTACTTGTAAAGCCTTGATAACAAGAAGGGCCCTCAGGAGTATCATTCAAAACAGTTCTCGCATCCATAGAGTCACAGGAAGTGAAATAGGAAATCGCAGAAGTGCTCACCATCCCAGTATCCATTAGGAAGGCCCCCTCCCTGCTCAGCTTCTCCACAGAGAGCTGCAGCAGTGCAGGCTGAGGGATGGTTCTGTCATTTATGTTAAGAGCTCCCTGTAACATAAAAATGATGCAGGGTGAATTATTACTTAGGTGGACAAGGTGATTTTGAGCTATTTCATGGCAATAGAACAGCACAGAACTTGTGTGAACCAAGTTTATTTCAATCAATCAATCAAGGTTTGTTTATCAATGCAGAACAATACAGCATACAGTGGTGGTTGTCGGCAGTGAAATGCATTTTCCGCAAGCTCGCCAAGAAGAGATAGGACAGAATTTGATAGGTTACAAGAAGAAAATAATAAATTGTACAGTAACAATTTACAAGATTACACAATAATAAAAAAACGCAGCGGGGGAAGAAAAAAAAACAATGTGCTGGACTGACTATTTATCAGTGGTCGTTTGGGTCATTGCTGGTAGCTGCTGCGGTTGGTTGTTCAGCAGTCTTATTACCCTAGGGAAAAAGCTGTTTTGAAATCTGCTGGTTTTTGTCTGTAGGCCTTGGTATCATTTTCCAGACAGTAGTAGGGAAAACAGATTGTGGTATTTTCAAATTTACATGGGGTAGAGGGGAGCGTGGAACTTGCAGTAGTGTTTTACAGCTTTTATGCACTTATGGGATAATGTAACAGGGAAAAGACACCCTGTCTCAAAAAGCAAAAGACAAACTGACCCAATAAAAAAATTGCAAGAATCGTGCTGCAGAATGAGAAAGACTGAAGTTATTTTGAAGTTCCCCGCTGGGGGTGAAAGAACAAATAACAGCGTAGGAATCTTATCTGCCTCCTCCTCACCTCGTCTGAAAGATTGTCAACTCTGTATAGAGAGGGATGGATCATGAGCATGAGGTACACCAGGGGCTGGTATTTCAGCTGGCACATGGCAAACACACGGTCATCCAGGCGGGTGCTGGTCCCAGTCCGGAAAGCTTTCTGGAAATAAAGATGTACTTCAGCAATTCAGTGACAACAACCCGGAAGTAATTAATATGCTTCTTTTGGAAAAGGCTTTATATATCCATCCATTTTCTAACTGCTCCTTCCAGTTCAGGGTCATGGGGGAGCAGGATCCACTCCACGGCAGGGCACACACACATTTAGACTGGGGCCAGTTTTCCCAGAAGCCGATTAACTCCAAACAAACAGCACCCCAAGTCCAGAATCGTACCCAGGACCACAGTGCTGTGAGGTAGCACAGTTAACCTCTGTGCCACCACGCTGCCTGTAAGTGCAAGACAATACAGGGCTAATTTCTTTCATAACCATCCATGTTCATAATTTCCGAGAGCACACTTTAAATGTGGAAAGGGTGTGCTGATAGTACATAGCTAGGAACCAACTACCTCAGTCTACCAGTAACACATCATACAATTTGATCTACACACTCTGCATTCCACTCCAGTGTACGAGAGAGCGCTGATGTTCACATGGCAGATCCCAGTGCAGAAGGCACAGATACCAGCGATACTGTTTTTATTCAACGTATCCTGAAGTGAGCTCATTGAAAGACTTGCATTTGTTTTATTAGTTTAGAGGCTACTGCATAATGCCTCGCATGCAATCACGGGGAGAACATACAAACTCCACACAGATGAGACTAGCACCACAGGTCTGGAATTGAACCCATGGCCCCAGCACTGTGAGTCAGCAATGCTAACCACTGTGTCAACATGCCACCCATAGCCAGCACAATGCCTTCATAAAACCTTCTTACAGGCTAAATAATATGTTACAGCTTTACAACTGTTCTTCCTAATGACATAACAAGTACAAAATAATAATAATAGTAATAATTGCTTACACTTATATAGCGCTTTTCTGGACACTCCACTCAAAGAGCTTTACAGGTGATGGGGACTCCCCTCCACCATCACCAATGTGCTGCACCTGGATGATGCGACGGCAGCCATAGTGCGCCAGAACGCTCACCACACATCAGCTATCAGTGGGGAGGAGAGCAGAGTAATGAAGCCAATTCATAGATGGGGATTATTAGGAGGCCATGATTGGTAAGGGCCAATGGGAAATTTGGCCAGGTCGCCGGGGTTACACCCCTACTGTTTTCGAGAAACGCCCTGGGATTTTTAATGACACAGAAGGTCCGGACCTCGGTTTTACGTCTCATCTGAAGGACGGCGCCTGTTTACAGTATATGTCCCCGTCACTATACTGGGGCATAAGGACCCACATGGACCGCAGGGTGAGCGCCGCCTGCTGGCCCTACTAACACCTCTTCCAGCAGCAACCTTAGTATTTCCCAGGAGGTCTCCATCCAGGTACTGACCAGGCTCACATCTGCTTAGCTTCAGTGGGTTGCCAGCTGTGAGTTGCAGGGTGATATGGCTGGTGGCAAAAGGTTTTACACAACAGCTATTCCTGATCAAAACCACACCTGCAGCTTTAACCCCACGTTGTTCTAAACAAATGTTATGCAAATGTTCTCGTTCAGCTCAGGTTGAACACCTGATGTTTGGTCATTTCCTCTGCACCATTGATACTGGAGTGAAAACCAGTGTTTCTACAAGACAGTAGGAAATTCACAAATTCACAGTGTGGAAAGAGCTAGCAGGCCTGGCTTCATGGGCCTTACCTGCTTGAGCAGGGCCAGGATGTAGAGTGGGAAGAGCCGCAGGCAAACAGGGGCCAGGAGGCCAGGCTGCTGGACGCTGAGCACGGAGGAGCGGTACGCAGCAAGGGAGTCGATGGCAGCGTTGACCAGGGCGTCACGGGCGTCACTCAGGCTGGCTGCCACCGAGCGGTCCACAGCTGGCACGAGGGGCAAGTCATCGGGTTAACACAACAGCACGCCAAGGAAGGAGGGCACACCGATTTCTACTGCACAATCATTGATGCCTTAATGATTACAGCTCATCACACCCTCCGCCAGACTTTCCAAGGGGACAGGACACCCATTTGTTCATTCGCAGGGTTGAGGAGAATACAGAACTTGTATAAAGAATCACAATTACATTGCCTGGTTTTTAACATACAAGCAGAAATAGATCATGGCAGGATCACAAATGGCATCTGACATTAGCATGTAAACACAGAGGCTCGCAGCTCCTTCTTGTTGATGTAGCATACCAGCCACGCCACCTCCCGAAGGTAAATGCAAAAGGTGGCTAAGGTTTTTTCAAAATACGCAAATTATTGTGTATCTATTTCTTGAAAATCCAGTTTCCCCATTTTCTTAAAGCATGTTAACTGTTAAGAAAAATAAGAAAGGTTTCAAAGCAGCTGTGCTGTGCTAGGCACAGAATCCCATTCCTCTTCCCCAGCACTGTGGTTCTCACCCATGCTAGCCAGCAGTCCTGTAATGGCTTGCACATCTGCTCCAGCAAAGATGTCAGCCAGAGAGTTCACAACAGGCAGGCACATCGTGTGTACTCGGATCCGTCGCTCCCCTGTGGAACACAGACAAATTAGGATCCTTTCACGGATAGGTGTTTAAAACTTCCAACAATAAAAAAAAATCCTGAAGATAATTAAAGGGGAACTACAGTCCCAATTTCTCAGACCAACTGTTATGTCTTGGTCACAAAATTAATTGACGGTATAGCCAAATTTAACAACTTCCGATTGAAGCACAAAATTGTGAAATTATTGAAAGTACTGTATGGTCTCCATTTTCTCACACAGCCCTGGTCTCACCATGAGTGAGAGCGTGAACTTGCATGAATTGTGACATGAGGCAGCTTACTAGTCACTGTAATGCAAACAAGTACAGGTTGGACACAGAAATAGTCCAATGTGATCTGCATGCTGAGTTAGCAAGTTGTATTTTTTGGCAAAAACGTCTTGAAGTCAAAAGCAATATTTCTATTCGTTCGAGATGCCTTCACAAGCCTGCTTGTTTACAATGTAATTGGGTCACTACACGTCACCAGACGTTTTGTTGCCTTGTTACAAAATTCTAATTGTAGAATACTGCACTGTGCCAACCTGGAAACTTAGTCTATTTTGTCTTGTACATTATTACAAGGTATTACGAGTTACTGTGTACATTTGACTTTCATTGTGGTTTGAAATGAAGTCAATGTTGAGTCTCTTTAACCCCAAAATATAAAAATAGTGATGCAGTTCTCCTATAACTGGCGAAATTATTTTCCACAGTGCTTTCATAATCCTGAAACAATGCCACAAAAAAGCTGATTCTTTATACAGCTCTTTATAGACATGGCACTGTGATTCTTATTACCTTTGCTTGATGTGTATAGAAGAGCAGCTTGGAAAGAGACCACTTGCATATCCACTAGATTCTCCTCAATAGACATCTGTACAGCAAACCCTGCATCTGGGTTGACATTGGGCAGGGACAACAGGTCTGTGGATCGGACGAAGAAGTTCCCATGGAAGGTATGTATGGAAAGACCTAAGAAGGAGGGAAACAGATGAATCAAAGTTAACCACTTATGGAAAGCTAAGAGTATTACCATTCTCTTTACTTTTTTTTACAGCTATAGAAACCAGTAAAGATGGATTCCTAATGAACCCACTTTTTCTGAAGCAGAAACATCTAAAAAGTGAAAAGAGTGCAAAATGACGGTACACTGGCAGCAGTTGAACAGGAATATGTGAGGGTGCCAAATGAAGCTGTACTAATGCCCTCTAAACAAACAACAGTAGCGTAGTATTTGCAATTCCAAAGAAAAAAAGGCAAAGAGGCCAACAACAGAACGGGGAGGAGTAACACATGAAAACTGACAGCAGGTGTGTTGTGTACCAGGTGTTCACAGGTCAAAAGATCCAACCTCTAATTGAGCGAAATTTGCTTCACAAAATCCTTCTGAGCACACACCTTTGGTACAGCGTATCCTCATGACTGCCTCAAAGCCAATCTTCCTGGTGACATATCTTTTCAGGTCCTTCTGGAACCGTTCCACCTGAGCAGGGTTGTGCTGGTGGTGGTACGAAGGGTAATAGTAGACACTGCCAGCAGAATACCTAGATATGCAAGCTAAGAGAGAGAAGCAAAAATGATACGCTTTGAACTGCTTTCACAATGTTAAGCTGATTTTCTGTTTTAAATTTTGCTTTGGGAAAACCTTCGCATTGAAATACAACAAAACAGAATGGTTCTTGCACTTCCTCCTGAACTGAAAGAAAGAAGCTGGATGGGTTTCAGAAAGTGCCAAGTATTGACACAGCTTTGGGGAAAAGAAGGCACAGTTTACAAATAAACCGTAAACCTAATAGTAACAACAATTCAAAACAATTTCATTTGAAATACACTTTTACACAAAATATAAGGGTCAATATTCAACAAAACATAACACTGAAGGAACAAATGAAGACTAGAGTTTAAAAAGTGGATCAGCAAGAATGATACATGGCTTTTAAACAATAGAGAAAAACTCACCTAAGGATGCTAAATCACAGTACTGTCCGCTCAGTAAGAAAAGGTCAACAGCAATCTGCTGCCCTGAACAGTCGAGAGCCAACTTTTTGTAGAAATCAGTTGCAGGGGAGAGGTGCTGAATATCCTGGAAACAACGAAGTACAATGGAATCAACTATCCCACTGCATACAATTTCAGGAAGCAAAGCCTCAAAGAAAAATCTTCAGAAAAAAAACTAAACAATTTTGATATTTGCCATGAAATATGCTTTAGTAACGCAACCAAATAATTTACAAATATTTAAAAAAACTCTACTAATTCCACAGAGTACATGGAGAAGCTTATTATTCCAACATCTAGAAGAATATACATTTGATTTCTCAGTGATACGGCATCATCTCTATAAATCCAGCTTTTAAGGAAGATGAAGATATGCGGAGCTGCAGTATGCTGGTGGACAGCCCATCCGGAGGTTCGGTCTCACCTTTGCAGATGCCCGCTGATTAGGGTCTTCTCTGGACTTCAGTGCTCCCACCCCCACAGAGGGCAGCTGAGTTTGGAAGACAGAGGCTCGACCCCCAGTGGGCGAGAGCAGTTTATAGGCTGCCTGCAGGGCTGGACCCAAGGCTGACTGAGTCTCCATGGTCTTGGTGAACATCTGAGGCAAAGCCTTCAGCAAATCTTGTACCAGCTGTCCAGAAAACAGAGACCATGTTTCAGTAAGCTCCCTGCACAGGGACCTGGTATGATCCAGGTTGGACTAATAGGCACACAAATAAGAATGACACTGAAATACAGTTTACACACAGAACAAAAACCTCTTCCTTACACAGGGGACACAATTCGTGTAGAGAACATGAACACAATGCAGATCAGTCATTCTTTCCGTATGTCTGACATTTACAAGCTATGATTTGAATGCATATTCTCATTCTGAGAGTAGAGTTATACCAATAGGCAGCATAATAATACTCCAGGGCTTAACACTTGCTTTCACACACATAAAAAGACATACAAATAGTTTCTTACCTCTTTGCATTCACTGAGATTTACTAAAAGACTGTCTGGAGTTGGTATAAAAATATCTGAAAGGGAAAAGAAAATAAGATAATGCTATAGACTGCTCCTGTTTTGTGGCAGTAATATTTCAATTCTAAATATTTTTTCAATGTCAAAATGTTTAAAAAACATTAAAATACTAAGACGCCAGGGCCAATTAGAAATTTAAACGTCGTTTTTCCCCCAGTCCTCTACATAATAAGAGCCTCTTCTGCTCACCTTCAATATCTGAGACAATCAGCATCTGAGGCTGAGACAGACCCTCCTGGAGATTGTAGAAATGGATTGTGCTGTCAAATGTAATAAAGCCTATCTTTGTCCTGGTGTCCCCTGGAAGCCTGGAAAATAAGATATTGTCAAAAACATCAGAAACTATCTGGTATGTGATGCTTTTTAATATTTACAAGAGCATACGCAGGATATTAAAAGATAATAAAGATAATATACAGACTACTGTATATGCATACTGCAGTTGTCTCGTGATGCAGGTCCAGTCTCCAGCTATGCGCCCCTATTACTGGGACACAATACAACAACCTGTTTTGTGGTCAATTTGACCAAAATGTTTTTTATATCCACCTGACTGAAGTGGTGATCTGTCTGCACAAATTCTACCATTGGGCCAATCAAAACCGATTTCTCATTTCATCATTTGCTTTGCCTGGTATGTTATGCTTTCCCTTCAGGTTTTTCTTCCCGAAATTAAAATGGCACTCATGAAAAAGGCACAGGAGTTTACAAACTTACGTGCTGAGATTGTCTAAAAGTGACTGACAGACAACGTTTAAGTAGCCTGTCTCTATGGCATTGTGGGATACATCCAGCACAAAAAGGTACACAGCAGGCTGGGGAGGTCTCAGCTGCAACAAAAATGTTGTTAAGTTAATGGAAATTATAGCAATACTTGTTTGAATTAAGTGAAAAGATTGAATTAGCTTTTGTTATACACATCAATTGTTCAAACATCCTCATTGCAAAATCTATCATAATAGACCCAATCTGCCACAGCATGCATGTAGTGAAACTGCACAGAATATAACCCAGCTGGGCGCTACACATCAGTACTAGATTTAACGGGACCCCTCCAAAACATGTAAAGTATATTGAGATTGTGGATGGAAAGTATCATACGAATAATTATAATACTGAAGTGGCAAAGCCATAACATTATATCATATAAAGTCGTTCTACTGCATGCAACACTATTTTGTCAAAAAGGCACTCAAGTTAAACACATCAACGCTTAAGCATCATGCTAAATAAACAGTTTCATCACTCATCAATGGAAAAATAACTCAAATAGAGCTCACCATATATTCTGAAGGAGCAATAAACTCAATCGTGGCATTCTGGACTTCGGGTCTTTTATGTGGTTCTCCATACGATCTGCTAACCGGGTTGTACATGAACTCTTCAGGAACTGCAGAAAAATACAAGCAGGATCATCGTCACACAGAAATGCTGTACCTGTGATTCCTGTGACCTGTCACTACAATATGTCACCAATTTTATATTGCTTCATGTGAAGCACAGAAACACCTTCATGTTTTCCCAGGAAATTCCAAAGTCATTGTCATAACTACTGTGTTCTATTCACTTGATCATAATAACCTGTGTTTCACATGCTTTGTTACATATTCTCTACCCTGTATTGCAAACCAGTTCTTTTTTCAACATATAGTTAAAAACTCAACCATGTATTTATTACTTATGGCTGACACGGATTCATACTGCAGAGGAAATAGGAACACAAATCTTAACAGAAACACTATAAGCACTGGATAACATCCTGATGAAAAAAAATATTGTACAGTAATCTTCATAGGATGGCACAGAGCAATGGATAACAAAAACACATTTTCCAACAACTCTTCTGACAAAGCAGGTATCTAAAATATTTGGCAGTGATCTGTGGATGGAAAGTGCTGTATGAATGTATATAATAAGTAAATGCCAAAAGCCAGAGCATAATATCATCCAAACTCAATCTGAGCTGTTTATTGGCAGGGAAAAAACCACAACATATCAAAACACATCTTGGTTCACTATCACTACACGCAGCTTTGCAGTTTTCTATATCACAACAGTGCAACTTATTACCATCGTTGACTCTGTAGCAGAGGTTACACTTCCATCTCCTCTGGTCCAGGAAAGACACGAAGGGGTTAATATAGGTCCTGCAGGAACGACACCTCACGATGGTACTAGAGGTGACCACTGGCAGTTGCTGCAATGAGAAACTGTTCTGTTAAAATCAGGCAGAGCACAAAAGCGGGGAACTAGTATGCATCACACACTTAATCACCTGGACCAAGTGCATGAATCTTTTTAACACTAAAAATAGATTTAATCTGTTAATTTTCTAAAGTGGTAATAATTTTTTTAGACAATATAATAACCTGGCAATCAGTGCTGCCAGCTTGCAGCTCTTTGGCATTGGACTCTACTCCAGCTTGCAGATCCTTGTGTGTGGAGTTTGCATGGTCATTCCGTGTGTACTGAAATGGTGCCCCAAGAAGACAAGTCAGCCATGTCAACAGGCTGGCCTAAATTGTCCTTGAGTGTATCCTGCGGTGGACTAGCGTCTTGTTTTTCACACTATACTTCCAGGATACACTCCAGGTATGCTGTAACCCTTGCCAGGAACAAGTGCCTTTCAGATAATGTATAAATCGATGGCAAAATGTTTCCTGTTTATTTTCCAAAATAAACATTTGACATGTAATTTGCAATTGCACACAAATAATAAAATGTTCTGTACACTGCCTGTTACATTTGCATTGCCTTTAAAACCTTGCCATTGTCATGAGTTTGATTTAAGACAGTTTTTTTTAAAACATTAGATTTTAAAGATCAAATATTACAACATCCAGTTTGTCTGATGTTACAAGGGGATTTGCCCATCTTTGCTTTGTGAAAGTTTAAGACTCGATTACATTAACAGTCCAAAAAATTACTAGGCCAGTCAGCCGGTTGTTGTAAATTCAGTTGACACATTCACAGAGGCCTACTTCAAACTGTAGACACCTGAGATCATTCCAATATGCATCTCATTCCAATATGCAACAGAGAGGTTACATTAAACCACAGGTTGATAAATAAATAAAGCAGTAATGACAAGAGGTTTCCTGGAGGTCAAAAACATTCACTCGTGGTTCTTCTTAGCTTAAAAAAAAACATTGGACAAGAGAAGAAAAGGCCTTACCGAGAGGTCTTTGAAAGGATGCAGAAGTAATCCCAGTGGAAGTTTAGCTTTGTTCAGCAAAGACTGCGTCTGAGGAATATTGGTCAGTGTGCTACGAAAAACCCTGTTCACAAAGGAGGAGGAACAGTTATTCATTTGAATGATCGGTCTTCTGTAACACTTCTACAATATCTAGACACATTTTCCTGAACAGCTGTCATTCTTATTGTAAATATTTGAACAGCATAATAAGCAACAAAAAGTGTAGATGTGATAATAGTACCACGGTTACTTTTGAAAGAAGCAATCTAACAGCATTTTAAAATATTTCTTAAAAGGAAAAAAATAAATGTGTTGGTGCTTTGGTACATGATCTTTTGAGTTTCCTTAAACTCTACCTTTTATATTAATTTGCAGTATTTTCTTGTGAAAGGAAGAAAACAGCGGCAGGGGAAAAAACCCTGACTTACAACAGATTCCAAAGACTGAGAAGCTACGAGTCGCTGATGCTTAATTTTTATTCCGCAAAACAGAGGTTGAAATTGCACATTTTACTCGGGGGCACAATCCGTGACACTCCTTTGACTTTTGCATGCCATGTGTTGCTATGGGATAGTCAAAACACATCTCTCAGCTGAGCAGCGCGGGCACTCACTCCGGGTGGCAGTTGAGTTTCTGCAGGTCCTGGGGCAGGCAGGGCACTGGTGCACTGATGGGGCGTGGGGGGAGAAGGTTGCGTTCCTGCAATAGGTTGATGGCTCTCAGGGCTTCAGGAGGCTGGGCCTGTTGCAAGCTCATCCCCCCCATTGTAGACGTCAGCTGGGCAGGGCTTACAGGGGGCTGAACAGAAAAAAAAAATGTCCATCCATCAGAAGACCTTCTTTCTTGCTCTGCTTACTCCGATGTATGTTTTGACCAATCTTATTCAAGGCTATTAAAGCACTGTTAGTTTAAAGGGAACTGCAGTGCCAATTTCTCCGACTGGTTATTAAATTTAGATAACAAAATAAATTCATTGACATTATAGAAAAAAATGTACAAATGTGAAATTAAGCAAAAAATCGTGAATTTTGTGAAAGTACTGTAAGTCTTCCTGTTGTCATAAATTTGAATTTGTTCCCACAAATTGTGACATGATTCAGCCCTTCCTCCTCACTAGTCTCCGTAATGACTAACAACAGCGTCTACAAACAGGTTGAGAAATGTTTCAATGTTATCAGCATGCAGAGTTAACATGTAATTAGTATTTGTCGGCAAACCCATCTTGAGGTTGTGAGCAGTATTTGTATTGGATTAAAAGAGACGTATTCATAAGCCTGCTTGTTTACAATGTCATGGGGCCATATGCTTCACCGGATGATTTGTTGCCTCATTCTGAACTGCAGAACACAGCACTGCACATTTTGTCAAATTTTGTCAATTTTGTGATGTAAATTGGTTTTACAAGTTACTGTGTACATTTTACTTTTACTGCAGTTTGAAATGTGCTCATCAATGCTGTTTCTTTCTAACCCCAAAATAGGAAAACAGCATTGCAGTTCCCCTTTAATGAAAACTTTCTACTATCGAAGGACCGATTTGCTTTAAAAAGTCTGAAAACATTGCAAAGACCAACACTGTTGTTTCCATTAACCTGCATTCTGAAGGAACATTCTGATGCAGCTCTGGCTTATTTGACAAAGTGAAAATCATTTGCCACTGAGTCACGTACCTGCTGAAACTGCTGGGGCCCTGATGGATAAGGCTGTTGTTTTGGAGGTTGCATTCCTGAAGTGTTAGCGGGGGCCCCCATATTTTGGTAGCCAGGAGGTAATGAGGGATACGAGTGGCCCATGGCCCTGCCCATTGCAGCAGCCTGGGGTGGATGTGGTGCTCCTGGAATCAAAGACAAGTGTCCAACCATAGCCGACATTCAGAAATGAAGGATAATTAAATTAGCTGGCTGCTCCCAAAAACAAATGATTCATTCTAATTACATTACAGATTTAAGCCCCAAATCGGGCAGTCACATATAGAATGTTGCGGCACAAAGTCTTACCCATGTTCCTGCCCCCACACTCCAGAGTATCGAAACTGTTGGGGACCTGCGAACCATCACCAGGGGTGGGTGGATGTGCGGCTCCTGGTAGAGGGGACACATTGGATGTGTGATCAGAATTTACCACAGCAGCATGACAAAAACGTGGAACATTCAGACTTCCTAGTACATTTCAGCTCTTACTTCGTCATACTGGGGAAGGAAAAACAATCTGAGGACAAGAGTGACGTAAAAAGAAATTTGCTTTAATAAATGCAATCCATAAAAAAAGATCACAGGTGGAAGATGGATTTATGGAATCGATGGGCCCACAGGTATGAGTAGCTGTGTATGGCCTCATTTGGCATTTCATGTGACAGAAAACCTAGTTATTAGGCAAGCCCAGGGGTACTTTTTCCTGGCACCAGTGAGCCACTGTACTGCTTGCTTTAAAGATATTTTTGTAGACCATTTAAATCAATTAACTGAATGAAGGTGGTGTCCTGTGGTGACATGACAACCAGGCTGGCTCTCCAGGAACAGGAAGGATAACCCCACAATTGGTGATCACAAACTGCAGGGCAGTTCTGAAATGAGATGGCTGTCATGACGTGGAGCACAAACACAAGCACGACACTGGACAGCAATCACGACATTCAGGGATGACCGTCACACCTGGGCACTCAATATCACACTCTTCATCATCGTCCTCTGAAGGGGATGACGCCAAAGATGAAGGAGCCAAGCTATTACCAATATTCCCACAATGAATGTCTGGCATGAAGAAAAAGCAGAAAAATCCAAGGGAAACCAAGGGAAAGAGAGAAAAGCAATCTCGATTTAATGAAGATGACTCTTCAGAAAATAAATTGTGCACTGCATATTACTGACTCCTAATACACAATTATAAGAACCAAAGCAGTTGATCAGGCAAATTAAAAATATAAATATTTTTCAAATCAAGTATTGTGTCATTTGTTTAGCTTTTTCATTGTACATTTTTTCTGCCAGATCAATAAAAAATCTTCAAGAAAAAAAGTATTTTGTAGACTGCAGAAGGCATTGTCATTAGTTTTGATTTTGACAGAAAGCCACTGCTGGCAGAAGACAAGAATTGTAATCAACCAGCTTAGACAGAAAACTAATTTATCTGGTTCACTGCTCAAAGAGGTCTGTTTTCTGCAATGCTGTACAGTATACCCACCACTTCAAACCTCCCATTCTCAGCACAAAACCAGTTTTTCTGCTCAAGCTTGTTTAAAAATCTGCATAATTAGAGGATTGAGGGACTGGTTTAAAAAATAGCAGATGCAAAAGAAGCAGCAAGCATAGAGGCATCAAAGAGTAAAAATGGGAAAAAAAGTTATTTATGACAGTTCAAATATTAAATATCGCTAGATGTTACCTAGAACTCACATTTCTGCACTACTCAGTTGCCTGTGCTCTTTGCACCCTGGGCGTACAAAAGCACATTGCAAGGTGGTAATAGCTTGGTTAATTAACCAAGATGTGTTAATTAACCAAGATGTGTGTTAACGCTAGATGTGTGTTATCACTAACTGTGGCTGAAAAGCTGATCAACACATCTGTGTTCTCTCGAATTGACTACTGTAATGCTCTACTCGCTGGGGTATCTAAATCTACTTTGAACAAACTGCAGTATTTGTTCAGTGTTTGCAATGCCCAAAATTTAGCAACCAGGATCCTGACCAGGTCTAGTGCAAGTGATCACATTACTCCTATCCTGGAGTCCTTGCACTGGCTTCCTGTCAAATTCCGTGTGGACTTTAAAATCCTCATGCTCACCTATAGGGCTCTGCATGGCTTGGCACCTCAGTACCTGTCCGAACTACTATCGCCCTACTCCCCACCTCGCAACCTTCGCTCTTCTAATTCTGGTCTCCTAACTGTCCCCAAAGCCTGTCTATATTGTATGGGTGACAGGGCCTTCTCCTGTTATGCCCCCAAGCTCTGGAACTCTCTGCCCAAGGATATCAGAGAGTCACCTTCTCTAAACTCCTTCAGATCCAGACTCAAAACCTTGTTTAGAAGAGTCTTTATTTAACTGGTTCCATTCTTTACCCCTCTGCTTCTACTTAGTACCACAATCCACAGTCTCCTCTGTATATTGTAATTGTATTCTATCTTGTGTATTCTTTTTATTTATTGTTGCTGTCATTCTGTAAAGCACTTTGAGAAGCCACCTTTAAAGGCGCTATATAAAATAAAGTTGTTATTATTATTATTATTAATAAAGAAAACAGAAATAAACCTCTCTTTTCCCTTAAAGCACATGCTTGTCAGCAAGCACTCCAGAAACAAATTCAAATTTGTAAATTCAAAATCTGAACAAACGTTATACCTTCATGCTGTGGGGTGGGAGGCAAAGGTGGGGTTGCACTGCCCAGTGGGCCAGCAGGGGGCGGCGGTGGTGTGGGTCTCATTGCTGGGGGGGCTCCTGCAGCTGGTGGAGGCCCATAAGCTGTTCTACCAAGCTGGTACGTCTGAGATGTAGGGGGGCTCATGAGCGGAGAGACAGCACCTAACAGGTCACAATTTAAGCAATTAATCTCTTCATTCCTTTACAACACACTTGATTCTCTGAACACTGTAAAACACAAATGCAAGTCAAAAAGAGTCCTACAGGAGTTCTACAGGAACCTGTGGTCCTAAAAGCCTGCATTTAGACTCTGAATGGTCCAAAAATAAGCAACAACATCCCATCCAGACTGACCTGAAAATTATATATTGTTTTTTTAGAAAATCGGTTAAATCAAATATTCAAGCTGTTCATATATAATATATAAATACTGAATATTTTTTATATATAAATCAAATATTCAAGCCTTCATGTTCTCTATTCACTAATGCACATTTTTAAATGAATTATGGAAGTTTGTGGAACAACTAGCCAAGTGAAATAAGATAATAAGGGCAACAATTAGTCATATTAGAGGATTGTGTTGTAGCACTTTTACCACGCTAAACACAATACATGGACTAGGTACTAGTCTGACAGAACCACTAGAAGCCTGTTAAAAAGCACACCGGCACCACAGCAGTCACTGCAATGACATGAGTTCCCCTAAATTTAGCACTGTGCATGTCTGTGATCCCCATCACTGAGCCGTCACTTACTGAATGAGTCAGACATATCAGCATTCTGGACTACAGCAGGGACAGCTTGCTGAGAGCAGCGTGATGTGAAAGTATCATTGTGATTATTTTCAACTGTGCATGCAATGGTTGCATACAGAGCAGAACTTTAATTTGAGCAAAACAGCATATTGGATGTGTATACTGCCTTAAAGGCATAAGGACTGAGCCTAGGCTTCTGTGCTAAAAAGCACAGAGAATGATACCTGAAAAAGACCATCGAGTAGATTAGTATAGTAGGAGGTTTTATACTTTATCTACCAGAAAAACTGTAATGATGAATGTGACATTATAGTCTAAGTATTAGAAAAGCAAAACCCAGTGCAGCCTACCACATTAAATCTGATGACCCACTTCGATTACTGAAAATACACTCTGTCTACAAAACAGGCTCACAATACGATGACACAATACAATGTTAAACATCCTTCCCCCTTTAAATAACAAAGATCTCATTCCAGTTGTAGTGTAGCTCTGCGATGGCTAAAATTCAGAAGTGCCAAGATTAACCGAAAAGTAGATTTGCAACTTTTTATTGTATTCTAACCTGGCCCTTGACTCCATTCTCCAGTAAGCTTGTTACCTCATCTGAAAGCCTGCCAGAGAGAGAGACGTTCTGCCAAGCTGGTCTCTTTAGTATGAACATGGGGCAAAGTGCACTTCCAGCATCAGCCAGCCTAATCACACTGTAGATGTGGACTTAAAGGGCAATTTAACAAGTTCCTATTTAGCAGAATATTGCCGTTACTGCAATGTCCACAAGGGAAGGAAAACAGATTACTAAAACCCTGTACATGATTCATGTCTTCTGCTCTTCAAATGTACAAGTGGCTTCCACACAGGAGTGGCCTCTAAAATTAAATAAGCAAATGACATCCCAGATCCTTAGGGTTATACATGAAATGGCGGGAAAGGCGTAGTATCATATAATTTGGGTAGACATGGCTGCAAGATGAGTGTTTGGCAGATCTTCAATGGCCATAAGAGCTCAACTTGCTGAGGATTCAGAAGCGATGGGGTCTAAGGCGACATTAGCACCAAACTCTAAGTGAAAGACATGAGCAGCAAAGGTCAAATAGTGGGTGGAAGCTCAAACACACATCACTTGACCACAAATTTCAAACTACGGCACGAGCAGCCAGGAATTCCATAGAGCGTTGCTCATCACACATGCAGGATGTCCCGTAGTTGTATACAGGCCAGCCAGGCTGCTCGGCCAAAAAAAGGCGTGAGCACTGACAAAATGTACACAAGAATCCATATTGAAATACTGTTTCGTATTAATACACAGCAAGATTATTGGCCAGCCAGCATCCGTGATGGTATGTAATCGTATAGCTCTCATGGTCTCATGGCTTGGTCTGAATGTCTCATGCACTTGCATTACGTCTAGGTTGATTAAGAAAATTAAGCAATGAATGTAAAATTTTGACATTGTTGTAGAGACTCATGATTCTGTTAATTGACCAAGCTATTACCACCTAGCAATGTGCTTTTGTACGCCCAGGGTGCAAGGAGCACAGGCAACTGAGTAGTGCAGAAATGTGATATGATCAGATGAATCATCCTTCACTATGAACTCGACACACAGATGAGTGCTTGTCTGGTGCTCCCTAAAGAACTCTACATGGATCCAGCGGTGAAAGATTCTGGTACTTCCACAACAGTGTGGGACTCATTTTCAACAGTGTGGGACTGGCGTGGTCTTGGAGAACCCAATGTCTTGGAAAGCAAGGTAAACACTAATCGCTACTTAATGGTTAAATGGACCATTTATGGGATGTTGTGGAATGATGCCCAAGACAGTGTTTTCCACCTCTATCAACCAGACGTGAGCTGACTGACATTCTTAGTGGAAGAACAGTCCTGCATTCCTCCAACAGAACCCCAGAGGCTGGGAGACTCTATGCCATGACGCATAAGGCTGCACTGGCCAGATGTGGTGGCCCAGCACCCTATTAATCAGCTTATTTTATTTTTTATATATTTTATTGATTAATGTCTTGGAATTTTGTGGTTTTAGGCAGACTTAATAAATGGTCAATTCAAACTAAATAACTCATGGATGTATATAAATGTTTCCAAAAGTGATATTTGGTTCACAATGGTTATATGATAAAACATCTTTAAATAATTAAGAGAAAATACTGGAACTGAGTATTTAAGAGGTCATACTTAGAAAATGTAAAGGCTCTTCATCATCAGTTTAAAAATTATAACTATTAATGCAAACGATTCCCATGATATAAGAAAAATCACACTTCAGTTCTTAAAAATAAATCCTACCATGGCTCTGTTTATAAAGGTGTTTGTTTCTGTGCCTGAAGTACTTTAATGTACTAGTCCAATGTCTCCAATCTTAGTGTACAGAATTGCTTTGAAATTCTCCTACTTTTCCAAATTACCAAGACTTTCCCGTTTTTTTCCATGCAGGGTCAGATGTGACATGACAAATGAGGAAAATATCTATTTTTATCTGGAGCAATCCTGAATCCAGGCGATTGCTTTTTTTTTTATTACTACTCTAATTTCCCATCGATTTGAAAAATAGATTTGTCATGTTGCAGAACAAAAGACAGGTCGTGGGAACAGGTCATGTACCTGGATGGACGTAGTTGTTGTGCGAGACGGTGGGCCCAGAGGGTGCAGCTTTCTGAAAGATGGGAGGGCTGGCCATGGTATATCCTGATGATGAAGGCTGGTTTGGTACTGAGCTAGTTACTGAGGTCACATGGTTGGTTACGGGGCCTGCTGCAGGCTGGCTCATGGGAGGAGGCATGCTATACTGCCAGGCTGGCTGAGGGGGCTGCTGGGTGTCAGCATAAAAACTGTTAGCAGGTACAGTGCCAGGGGTAGAATTCTGGGAAAGAGGAGGTGGAGGCATTCTGGAACCTGAAGTTTGAGGGGGGTGTACCAGTGGCTGAGCTGGCCCCATAGGAGGCCTGCTGACCGCCGCCTGACCAGGCGCCTGATACAAGCTCACTGGAGGTGGATTCTGGTAGGGGCTACAGTTATACTGTCCAGGAAGAGGAGCCAGAGGAGCCTTCCCTGGCATCTGGCTTGGGTATGGAGGCTGAGCTCCCATGTTATATCCTGGCCCGGGAGGCTGCATCACCACTGGGTTCTGTAAAGGACCTGTGAACAAGAATAGAACAAGCAGTACATTAAAATCCATCTCACACGTGCATTTAAAGTCAACAATGTGTTAAAAACAAAAGATAAATACGCAGGCCTTTGCGTGGAACAACAAACCCATTTTTGAAAAGATAGATTATAAAGCAGGAAAAATAAGATTAAGGACTATGTGGGTTGAATTTAAATTAAAATTGAGTTAATTGACTACTTTACTGTTGAATCAAGCTTCCCACCAGGATTCAAATTTGCAGAGCTGTAGTGTGAAGAACAACATAGAGGGAATAGAGATGTAATTACTTTAGCGTAGCTAGAGTGAACAATTCAAATTCACAACAAGGTGACAGAGCAGTCAGACTAGGCTGCTGAATGAAACCCCATCACATGGATTAATAATACAGACCACCAGTCTCTCTGTGATGAAGCAACAAAACCTACACTCTTAATGAACAACCAAAGTGCAGTTAAAAAGCACTGAAAAAAAATTCTCAGAGAACAAGTGAAATTCTGCTTTATTTAAATGTACAAAAATAACTATTTTAAAAGCCATTTTTGCTCTTTCAATTGGAATATCGAATCACACAGGTCAAAACTACAACTCTGGAAAATCGTCTTTTTGAATGGGATCTTTGAATAATCAAAGCCATGAATATCTGATATGTTTAAAACACATCTGCTGTTTAAACATCCAAATGTGGCAAAAGCAAAACAAATATTATAACATGCTGGTAGTGCAGTAAAATTGCAATGGACACTGTCTGAAAACTCTTGAGGATTTGCCGTCCTTGAGAAGAGAGGCAGATCGTTTAAACTGATTAGGCAGATTTATCCAGTAAGAGGTGCATGTTTAAGCAGAGAACTAAGATGAGAAGACAACCTCTTTCAGAGCTAAAGATAAAATGTAATCCCTCTGCCTCTTGAAAAGCAGGGAAACCTTATGAATGAGGCTGCAAACTCACAAACTGCAGCGATCAATGAGTCAGGCACCACCCTAACAAAACTCCTCTCAGGACAAGTTCCCCATGCTCAGCTGTTTCTGTGATAATGCCCGATTCAGCAATAACATGGAACAACCAATTTATAACTGTATTGAGCTGTGTTTAGAATTACAACTTAATTATAATTAAACATTGTTAAAATACTGAAGGTATAAGAAGAGATCAGTCTGTTTATGGAAATTACACTCTCTTATGAATTATTTTGAAGGTAGCATAAAACATATTTAGAACCAGGGTCTAAAACTCAGTTCCTAGATGGCTAAAATTATGCTTTTATTCCTCCAGAGAACTCAATTACAGTTGCTCTAATTATTTAATTAGCTGCATAATTATAATATCTCTGATCCGACTCTGAGGTTTAATAGGCAGCTGTACCTTTAATGTAGTGAAATTGTCCTTAAGAAACATCCTATATATGTCTGAGATGGTGATGTTTGAGACACTGGTTTAGGAAACTAAGTAAATTGAAAACTAAAAAAAACAGTATTCCAAAAGGTTAAACAAATCAATTAGGAATATAAGGGAAGATAGAGCACTTCATGAAACAAAAAACAAAAGCATTTAAAACATGTCTCTACCCAAAGGGCTACAGCCATGCTGTTGAAGCCGATACCCTGGCTTCTTTAATGACATGGCTGGATGAGATCCTTGGCTTAATTAATTAGCTATTAAATGCCAAATGAGCCAGATGCCCTTAATGGCCTCCTCTGTAAACGTTTTTATGTTCAAGGATATTTTACATCCCTTCATCATGAGACCTGTGTTACTGCACTGACTTTGTATCCCAAGACTCTCGGTAAGGAAGAGGTGTAGCTTTATAAAAGCATGAAAACACGAGCGTGTGCAGAGAAATTCTGTAAGGCATAACTGAACAGTCCTGTGTGAGTTTTTTTAGTGCTACCAACTTCTACTAAAAAATAATTTGCAATCAGAATGTTTTATACCCTCCCAATGTGGAATTAGAAGGTGTTAATCTGCTGTGCTTTCCTCCACAACACTTGTTTCATCACTGAAGGAGGGGTGAAAGGTGAAGATGAGATGTTATATTTCCCAAAACACACACTTATTTTTTGTTTCTCGCCAGCAGCAAAGTTGGTTATGACAGAAATAGCGATGGAGCACTGCAGGTTCACAAGTGCATAATAAATCGAGGAGACCCTGATGAGGCTCAGCCCCACTGGGAGTGTTCCCCTCACTACTTATTCCCTGGCCTTAACAAGGCTCAACCTGAGCCACAAACAGGCACTGTGACCACTCAGCCTACAAGTTTCAAAATTCAGATTTAACCATAACAATTGATTGAACTCAAAACAGTCCCTGCCACAACTGCGTTTCACTGATGATGATAAATCAGAGAGAGGACAGGCACCGTTCAGAGTTCATATACTGTGCAGGGTCCAGAGGTTTTACAACTACTCAATAGTCAAAGATAAGGAAAGAAACAAGACACTTTATCCAGCTGACAGGACTGAAGAAAATTAGAAAGCCTGACTAGATACAGCTTAGGCTCACTTAGGCTACAGCACAGATTTTTCACATTGTGGAGAGTATTGATTGATACTGTGTTGATCTGAAAACTTTGTGGTTTTGGATGATATCTGTTCAGGTTGGTATAGGATCCTCTTTCAGATATGTTTATCTCAAAGATAAATGTAGAAACCACATGGTCCAAACCTATCTGTGGAATGCAAATGAAACGGAAGGGAAATTCACAATTCTGATTATTTAAAACTGAATAAGGAGTATGCTTCTAAGGTGCCTGAATCTTTGCACTTTGAAAGCATGTTATCAAAGACAATACATTAGCTGGACAAGACAGATTTCATCATCTCAGGTGATATGTAAAAAGGCCTTTTCTGATCCATTACATAGTGAGCAGATTCAGCACAATTAACTCTAATTTAAGGCAGAATTCAATGTCCATACACTAGATCCCTAAACAGGTCTTGAGTAATCCTCAGTCTAAGAAACTCCTACCCTATAGCTAAAGTGTCTAAACCAATAAATAATGTTTAAGAATTGTATCATTACTGATATTGAGTACTATTCAAAACAGCTTTCCTGCCATGCTTTAAGACAAAGGTCTCAAACTTAGTTCCTGAAAGGTCTTGGCTCTTCTTGTTTTTGTTCCAACCTGAGAAGTCATTTAAACAGATAATTTAATTATTTCCTAAATTTAACATACGTAGGATTTTCTAAAGGTCTTTTACAGTTGATTACACAAGACATACAGATCATACACATCAGGCACAGCTATCTAGAATCACCTTAAAGCCTGGCAAGAAGCATTTCAATTTTGAAGCCAATTAATTAAGTAGACCAATGATGTAACTGAGAATGCGGGTGGAACAAAAACCAGACGACACCTGTCTTAATCCCTGCACCTGAAAACACACGGCACTCCACCTTATATCAATCTAATTCTTCCAATTCAGCGTCAAGGAGGAGCTGGAGCCTATCTCAGCAAGCAATGGGCGGAAGGCAGTATTCTCCCTGGAAGGGATACCAGCCCATCGCAGGGCACACACAGACACAAACACATCAAGGCCAGTTTTCCCAGAAGCCAGTTAATCTAACAGTATGTCTCTGGACTGTTGGAGGAAACTAGAGCACCTGGCAAAAACCTATGTGAACAAGGGAAGAACATACAAACTCCACACAGACAGCACCCCAGGTATGGATCTGAACCCTGGGCCCTGGCACTGCAAGGCAGCAATGCTAACCACTGCCCCACTGCTACTTTTAGCTTACAAAGAAACACTAAAAGTGTGACTTCTAAGCATGAGAATAGACTGGCTAGAGCACTCATGGGTCAGGCTGTTATAAAAAATTATTCCTGGGGATATAACCTCTTAACACAATAAGAAGATGGTCACTACCTAGCAGTTAAAATCTGTAAACAAGACTGTAAAACTTTCCAAGTCACTAGATTTCAATACAGGCTTCCGAACACTTCAACAATCTGCTTTCGCCCTCCCACAGCTAGGTCCCTGAAAGATGCCACATGTACAGTGAGCACAGTGAAAGCTGCCAGACTCCTTGAGCTAGACAGCCTTTCCTTTCTGAAGATAGGCTGTTCTTCAGTCGTCTACAATGCTATTCGACCAAATCACTATCGTCCATAACGTAAAAACAATCAACAGCACTTTAAAAAAGCCAGTTCACTGAGCATTACTAGCAGTAAACACAAACAACATCTCAGAAAGAAGAAAATAAAAATGTCGTAGGTATTCCGTTGGCGGTATCTCTAAACGAATATTACGATTGAAATAAAGTATATATTTAAATGGAAAACATAAACACCAAGCCAAAAACTTGAACACCAACATAAACAACTTCACTGAAAACGTCACTACCAAGCTCAATCACAGTTTTTAATAAGACATCCACAGCTATTGAGATAACGAGAAATCTCGTCGCTCACGACATAAATGCTATATTACATACCAATTCTGCCATTATTTCCTTTGTGTACGCGGAGATTAGACATGTTCACTTCGAAAATCTGAATAATAACAGGTGGTAAAAATGTTGCACATTACATAAAAACGTGCTCTATTTACTCAGATCACGCAGGTGACTTTTCAACAGGTCTGTAACACGAAACGAGGCCACTCAGCACTCCACAATCTAGGTGTAACACGATGACATCACGAAACTTGCCAACTGGAATCATGAAGTTGCACAATATAAAAATTGCGAAGGAATTGACACGTCTATCATGTGACTTCCTTTTCCAAGCCCCTTAAAAAGCATTTTCTTCACACTTCACGCATAACCCCACAGTACGCGCAATTTCCTTTTTCGTTCTGCCGTGCGTAAGCAGGCACACTTTATTGTGTGGTATTACTACCCCGAGGGTGGTAAACAGAGGTCGAACTTCAAAAGAAAAAGTGAGGTCCTACACGCAGCGAGAATACATCCAAGAAACCCTAGGCACAAGCAGCACTGGGCTACGTACTCACCGTTGGTAAAAGGCTGCCCCCCAGCACCATTCTGTGAGTTGTAACCAGTATTTGACATCTTGAAACTGACACAGGGATCAAATTCACAGCAGGCTGGATAGCGAATAAGTATGCCTGCTTCAAAATCGTAAATGACAACAGACACTTGACAAAGAGCGGCTCTATTTTAACGGAACACCTTGGCTACTGAATCCGAGTCGCGTAAGAATTAGAGGGACATGTCTGAGGCCGTTCCCAGCAGATCTGGGGGTGCAGGCCCAATCGAAAGTAATCGTTGAAAATCCTCCTTTTCTCGCACAGGAAGTCAGGAAGGCAGGATCAGTGCAGTAACCCCCCTTGCACATGCGCATTGGGTACACGTGGCATTTCCTGTGTAAGAGCCTTTGCAGATGTACTAGAAACAACAGAGCAATCTGCACTGCTGTGTGTTCAGCTGGAATTAAATCTTTACCTGTGTCGTTTTATTTCTTTTGAGTGATATTTACTTTTGATGTTTTTTACAGTCACGGTTACTATGTATACCAATCATGCAATTTGTGAATAAATTACCCAAAGCGATCAGAAAAAATATATACCAGAAATAGTTAAGGTTTCAGTTTGCGACTCAAAACCAAAATCAAAGGCTGAAGTCAGTGGCAAATCGAGGATGGCTTTTTATGCATTATAATATACCATTATAAATTGGATTTTTTCATTTGTGGAATATTTTAACATTTAAATTAATTTAAATGCATTCTTCTAGTATTCTTGACAAGTAGAGTAGTAGATGGGAGCACCACGATAAAAGGTCAACATAACTGTTATTTATGTCGTGTTAAATTTTTTCTTTCATTTTTTGTTTTCTACGAATTTATAAAACAATGATCGTATTCCAGTCAACAAATGCGGAGAACTACAATCTGGAAAATTACGAAACCGAACTAAAAAAGTAAAAAAAAAATGACAAAAAAGTCAATATTTAGACGGGACATACGTTCGAAGCTGACAATTTTATACTTTAAAAAATAAAAAACTTGAAAAACAAATATACATTATATGTATATGATTGAACTTTGAGTCTTTTGTCCAGTATTACGGTATCATTAGGCAGTGCCTCTAAAAACAGGGAGTGTTGCTGTTGCCCGTCGGGACGAATTAGTGTGTAACACATGGAGGAAGCGGCTGTGTCAAGGGCTGGGAGCTGATAGTCGGCCATTGCTGTGTGTCGTGGCTCGGTAACAAAACACGGAGACGGGGAGAGGAGAGATACGGGCACACAGGGGGGACGGAGACGTATTTCTCTTCACGAGTAGAGCAGAAGCATTTAATTCTTTATCGTGCCGGTTACAGGTAGGTTTTTGAATCGTTATTCTTTTTACCAGCGAAAGCGTTATTGAGATTTCTTAGCCAATAGGACTGTACGGTAAACCTCCAGTTCAATAGGTTTGCTGGGCTTGTGTAATCAGAGTGAATTTAATTGACAGTTAATGTTAAGGATCTATGTGTGTCGGGTAGCCTTGTTTTCTGAGTACCGCGGTGTGTAGGGGGATATTCTGCGTGTTTTCGTGGAAGGGGAGATTTGCGTGATGGCAGTGTAGCCGGGACACGTAGACTCAGGTGTGCTGTGCTGGCTTTGGTGGTACCGAGTGATGTCCGGTACCCGTATTTCTTGGCTGAAAACACGGATTGCCGTTTCACCTCCAAACGTTGGTCTGATCTCCTGTTTGCAGTAATTTAATATACTCAGTGAAGGTGGTGATCAATCTTTTTGGGTATGGGAGGCGTCATATTTTTCTTGCTTGGTTACAGTTTCTTATATCCTGTATACGGAGAGCTTAGGCTGTGCTACGAGAATGGTGACGGGGCTTTCTGACATTTCGTTTACCCACCTAGCTCTATATATAATTGACGCGTAAAAAGCGACCGGCTTTCTCTTGGCTATAGTTAAAAACTGATTAAGTTGACCACGTTCCCTTTTAAATGGCTTGTGAAGGTTTTTAATATCCAAGCGTTCTTACTTTCTGTAGTAACGTGTTCTTCTACTCCGTCGCTTTAAATTGGGAGGAGAAAATACATTTTCTGTCCCCGTTTAAAATACAGTGATGATAGACGCCTTCCTTTTTAATTCTCATTTCTTCTCTGTAATGCGAATCAGGCGGTCGACTGTAATCAACACTAGTTGTTCTGAGAGATTAGTTGAGAATCCAGTGAATAAACCGGAATTAATTACTACCACACCATGCTGTATAGAGTTGATTCAGGTACTCATAATTGTTGTTTCGTGCGATTGTCTCATTTTCCATTAATCCTGAAGTGTTATTCCTTCATGGCTAGAGTTCTGGAGTTAAGGCCCTAAAAGCTCATGGGGGAAAAAGTAAGAAAAGTATTGTTCTTTAATGAATTGTAGATAAAACGGCGGTTGTAATTGCTCTGTCAACACGGTGCTTTCTATAAAAAGTCAGTTTTCCAGACGACGCTAAGAACTGCGTGTAGGAATTTAGTTTTAGCCAATACTTTGTAGGAATAATGTGATACGCCTTTCTCAAACGTGTTAAGTCCTTGAGCCATACAGACTTGAGAGATTATGTCTTCCTGAGTGTTTGCAGTGTACAAATTCCTTCCTACTACATTGTGATGTCATGGCAGTAGAGGCAAGTAAGCACAGTGGTATTTGAGAATTATAAATATTTGAAGTATGTTAATTCAGCATTGGTATTTCCTCATTTGTATATTTGGTTTGAGTAATGGAGTGTTATTGAGTATTTGAGCTTCAGTACCAAACAAGCATTATCCTATTCAGCCTATACTGCTGCTGATTGGGTGTTGTAATGTGTGGATGTGAGTGCATTTATATATGGACGGTCTGTGTGCAAAGTGAAATCTGAAATTTGCAGTGTTTTGAAATTATGTCTAATTCAAACATGCATTTTTTAGTTTTGTAATGAGATTATATTACTTTTATTTGTCATATTATCTCATTACATTAATGCTAATGTACAATAGATGGGATTTTCATCTGCCTTGCAGAACTGTGAAACACTAAAAGTACATTTCCACACTTCTACTAGTATATCATCAGGGGTCTTCTGGGCCCAGGAGGTTTTGTGTCTCATTTTAATGAACAGCTCTTCTCCTGGAACAAGCTTAGATTAATCCAGTTAACATTTAATGCATCAACCCATCCCTTTTCCACATCTTGAAGCTGTTGACAGTGTAAGGAGACAGAAAACCTTATGCATGCTGGACACTGACGTCCAGGGTTGAGATCCCCTGCTTTATTGGATTGTGAGGGTCAATAAAAAGCAATCTGCCACGCATATCATTTATGCAGATGGTTGTGGCTTTGCTAAAACATTAACCATACTAGACAATTTACATAAAAGTCAAAGTCCCTACAGATGTTTTCTTGAATTCTCATGTTGTCAGCACAAAGATGTTATTGTGCACCCAACTGTTGAGAAAGACGTGGTCCATATGTATTGTGCTCTGCTGCGCATCCTTCACCACAAGTTTGGCACTGTTTTTCTCCTTCCTTGCAGATGGTTTAGTTATATATAAGAGGTACAAAATTAGTGATATTTCATTTCTTGTAACGGGTGCTTCCATCTGTCTGTTTTCTAACTGCCTTATCCACTACAAGAGCTCAAAGCGGAGTCTATCCTGGCAAGTAATGGGTGCCAGCAAATTTTTCCATAAGCCAATCAACGTACCAGTATATTGTTCGATTGTGGAAGGATACTAGAGGACCCGGAGGAACGTGAACATGGGGAGAACATACAAACTCCACACGGTTAGCACCCCAGGTCTAGCAGTGAACTCGGCTGTTCAGCACCGACAGGCAGCAATGCTAACCACTTTCCCAACCAGCTTTTATTTAGTGCCTTTTATGAGAAAAAAAATATAATGGCAAATAATATAAAAACAGTGCTGGGATAATGACAGCCTGGCTTCACTACATATCACAGCCTAATGAATGTTTGCATGTGATGAGGGTCAATTGTTAACATGTAGAGTAAAGTATCCAGTTGAGTTGATAGTCATTGGTTTCTCCAATAAAAAGCTTAAAAAGTAATAATACTGAATGTTAAATTAAGTCTAGGAAACATGCTACGCTGATATGTTAACCTCAAAAAAATAAATGTAGTTGTCTTCCATATATAAATGTATACCCAGCTGTTGAGAAAGCATTCTGAAATGATCAATTATTTTCAGTCTGACCACTGAAAGTCCCCCTTATGGGTTAAGATAAGATGTGGGTTACGTTTGCATCTAATGTTTTTAGATGTCTCTCAAGGTATATTTAACAAGTCTGGCTTTAATTTATAAGAAAATAATGTTTAAATTCGAAGTGATTTAAAATGGCAATGAAGTTCCTTAATGGAACAAGTAATAGGTTTATTCCATGCTGAAAAGAGAAGAGGGAAAACACAACGTTTCGGCTGTGGAGCCTTCGGGTGTAAGCCAGCTGCCAGCCTGAAGTTCTTTAATTATTTGTGGAGGATTCATGTTGATTTTATCAAGTTTTTAAAGTTATCCTTGGGATTGTTGATGGTGCTGAATGTCATGGTGAAAATCTTAAATGGTTTGGAGAAGTGACTCTGATCGTTTTTGTACTCACGACTATCTTGTTGTTGCTGAAGCACACTCTTCAGTTCATGCTGAATTCTAATAGGCTATTTAAGTCTGTGCAACCTGATGCACTAAATCACGTCATGGCAGTTGACCCTATGAATTTGCTGCTGGATTGTATCATTTACTCTTGTGAGTAGGACAATCCTACTCTTGTAGTGTGCTAGAGTTGAAAATAGCTGCTGACGTGTAGTTTTTGTGGAATTTGCATGTTCTTGACCTTTGCTTTCAGTATACGTTGCTCCGGAATCATCTGGATGTTGTGTAACTGGAACTATAGGTCAGCTTATCAGATTCTGTTACAAAGTGAATGTGGAGAAAGGAGTATGGTAAGAAATTTGCTTCTGATCTCAAACATTTGGTAGGCCTTTTCTAGCCTATTTAGAATCTCTAATTGAAACGGTTTACTGACAGCTTTTGGATTCTGTGTACAGGAATTAAATGATTCAAGAGCAATCTTGGATAAATATGCTATAAATCTTTATTTAAAATAATTTAAAATATGCATACGCTATGATAACATACCTTCATTAGTGTTAAAGATGTATTTCTAGGCAAACAAGAGGACAAATTAATAATAGAAGATTATGAATTGACCTCCTGGCAGGCTGTTTTTAAAATACTTAAGGAGCTGAGGAAGAAGAAAACATCTGTGATGATCAGTGATTATTGCTTTGATTGATAATTTAGTCAAATTATTATTGATTAGTGCATATTAACAATAAGCATGCTAGATTTTTTTGTAAATGGAGCGAAAATTACACTCCACCCCAGCATGTTCTGTTGCATTGTTTTAAGCTTTTTTGTAAATATTTTTTTGGGCTAAAGAGATCATGATCCCTGAGGTAATGTTTATTAACCTGAATAAATATGTGGGGTAGTTCACAATAAATCAGATGTGGAGTGTAATGACAATTACGTTTCCTGAAGGTGATCTTGTGCTAAAGCTATACAATATATTCATAAAGGCCATACAATGATTTCTAATTTTGTCCATAGTGTAGAATGTTTATACATTCATAATCAGAATTTTCATTGTTTGTTTAAGTGTACCATGAAAATCCTCCCATGGTCAGGAAGCTGTTTATTCTTGACAAGGGTTGTGGCATGAAATAATGGGAATCTTATGTATTGTATTAAATATTGAGAATGCAGGATCAGGGTTGTGTCTTCTAGTGAAATATTAATTCATTCTATATTTTTACCATTTCTCAAATGCCTATGACAAAAGCTTGTTGAAATAACTGCAGTAAAAATAATGTTATTTCAGAAAATAGTAGGTTAAACACTTACTAAATGCCATCAGTAGCACCCAGAAGCACAGCTTTAAAATGAGCCTTTGCTGAAGAGACCTTGAAATGATTTTTTAAAGCAAAACAGCATGGTGCAGAAAGTTTAAAGCAAATGCATTAACAGATAGCGAAAAACACTTTCATGTATCCTTGTTTTCTGCTGAGAGAATAGCACCAGATTGTCTAATAGTCACATTAGCAATGCCATGTAAACTTTCATTATTATGGTGTTTCTGGTTAAGTTCTCAACCCTCCTGGGATCTATTAGAACTCCTCCTAAAAAAATAAATAAAAAACTGGCAGCAGTATCATGTTTGTTCTGAGAGTGGAGAACTTGAGATTTAGTGGCCATGATTCAAAAAGATTATTTTTTTTATATACAAAATAAACGTTTTGCACCATATGCTGGAAGAAGAGCAAGTCAGGGAACTGTACCTAAAAAACTGCACCTGTGGCAACTATGATACTGTTTTCCAGTGCATTCAGATGAGGCTGCACAGGTAAGGGTTAGAGGCTGAGTGGTGCGGTGGCTCTGTGGTTAAGGATCTGCGCCTGTGGCTGGAAGGTTGCCGGTTCGTATCCTGCGGCCGGCAGAGGAATCCTACTTCGTTGGGCCCCTTGATCAGGGCCTTTAACCCTAAATGGCTGACCCTGTGCTCTGACACCCAGATTCTCTCCATGTCTGTGTGTCTCATGGAGAGTAAGACATTGTATATGGCCAATAAAGTGATCTTATCTTTTAAGCTTTGTCCTACATTCCATAACATCGACAGCTTATTTAACTTAAATTGCCTTAAATAATATGCCTATTTGCCTATATCTGTAATGAACTGGTCAGCATTGAGGTTGCTGTATGGCCTCTCATTCTATAGTCAGAGACTGCAAATCCAGGAAGAGTTTTTGATTTTCTTTTATTTTTTTATTTATATTACAGGATTCACACATCCGGATATGTCCTTCATATTTGATTGGATTTACAGTGGTTTCAGTAGTGTACTGCAGTTTCTAGGTAAGTGACTAGTAAAGATATTCAGTTTAAGATAATATGATAGTCTGTACCCTAAAGCAAATATAGACTCAGGGGTGGGTAGAAGGTTGAACTCCTGTAGAACTCCAGGAGTTGACTGGTTCATATTTTAATTTTATTCAAGGAACTGTCTTGATTATCATACTATGTTAGAAATCATGACAGTTCTGAACCGTTTTGAAACCGTCTTATGAACATCTTAGTGGTCTGTAATTGGTGTCTTGGAGAGGAAGTTAATGAAACCTGACCTGCACTACAGCTGAGGTGTGAGGTGCATCACACGGGCAACTCGCCCTCCCCTGCGGATCATGAGCCAAGTTTAGCTGCTTGCTGCTGGCTGCTGGGAGTCTTCTTCCCAGCAGTACAAGCAGCTATTCTTTCAGCTCTGTGACTCACTACACTCTCCAACATCTATTATATTTCTGATATTTATCACTCTATAAATCCTGAAATACACACGTGCTGTATAAAGTTTATTTCTAAACATTCACATCTGTGCATTTTGTCACTCAGCTTCTTGAATGATTTCAGGTAATTATTGAGAAACGATGGCTCTTGAGTTTAATTAAGCAAAGGTTGATCTAAGACATCTCCCTTTGGGATTTGAGCTTTGTCTGGGAAAGACGGGAGAAGCGATATATGTACTCGTAATGTAATACTTGGGGTACAGTGTATTTTCATCAAAATCAACTTGAATACATTGTGTTTATGGAGAAGAGTTCTTGCTTACTGAAGTGTTAGACCAGGTGTGCGTAAAGTATTATATAAAATAGCCTTTAAATTTAATTTAGTTGTTTTTTTATGAAGAGAAGATTTTCTGCCTTTTGAAAAGAATTGGTATGCTAATTATTTTTTTGCTGCATTTCAGGACTGTACAAGAAATCTGGCAAATTAGTATTTCTTGGATTGGACAATGCTGGCAAAACAACGCTACTGCACATGCTCAAAGATGACAGATTGGGACAGCATGTGCCAACTTTACATCCAAGTGAGTTGATCTTTTTTTTCCTTTTTGAAAACGCGCTGTCTGCAATGAAAATCGTTGAGCTCGCATAAACTAATTTTCTGTGAATGCATTGACAAGATGGAATTTACTTGTGCCTATTTTGATATGTTTTACCAATACAATATAGTTGTCATTTATGTTATTTTCCATCCTAATGGTAATGACATTTAAAACACTTAATCACTGCTACATATGTGATGTTAGAATACCATCATTGCACAGAACTGCGCAGTCTGTGAAGTGGCACTTGTTGATGTTCTTCATGTTGATCGGACCGTTCATGTTGCAGTCAGAAATTGTGTAATGTGAACTGATTGTGCATTCCCAGTCACTTGTCTTTTTTAATTTTCTTTATTGTTGAGGAGCAGAAGTCCACTGTCCTGTTTCTACACACATGCCTCCTGCTGTATGTTTGCTCAGAACCAATTTGATTATGCACTTCTTGCATGATTACTCCAGTAAAGAAAAAAACATGAGAATTCAGTTTAAGAGTGGTTTATTTTAACTTGATTGTGAATCCCCAATGTACATTTGGAAAGCATATTTTTTTATCTGCTTCTGATTGTTAGCTTCAAAGTCATGTGAGAATCAGTTACTCACTTTGAAAAAGGAAATAACTGTAAAAAGCCATAGTGAACTGCCTGAGTAATCCAGCCATCCATTTTCTAACCACTTCATCTAATTCAGGGTCGCAAGGGAGCTGGATCCAATTTCAGCAAGCAACAGGCACAAGGCAGGATACACCCTGGATGGGACGCCAGTCCATCGCAGGGCAGACATACAGACACTTACACCAGGGCCACTTTTACCCAGAAGCCAAATAACATACCAGCATGTCTTTGGGCTGTGGGAGGAAACTAGAGCACAGTAAAAAGCACAGCACAGCAAAAGCCCATGTGAACATGGGGAGAAAATACTAACTCCACACAAATAGCACCCAGGAAATTGAACCCAGGGCCCCAGTGCTGGGAGGCAGCCATGGACATCACTGTCTCATCATGCCACCCTGCCTGACTACTGTTGTTCTTCATTTTTTGAACAGATAATTTACCCTAATATGTTTCAATGTCTGTTTTATTTGCTAACTAGCCTCTGAAGAGCTGACCATTGCTGGTATGACCTTCACCACCTTTGATTTGGGTGGCCACGCACAAGGTACTTAATGTACAAACAAAATTGATACCTACACTACAAAACTTTTGCACATCTCTGTGCTGCTTTTATTGTTTGTCAATCCAGGCGCTAACGTTTTTTATCTCTTCAGCTCGTCGAGTATGGAAAAACTACCTCCCTGCCATCAATGGTATTGTCTTCCTAGTGGACTGTGCAGACTTTCCAAGACTGGCCGAGTCCAAAGTAGAACTTGATGTAAGTGACTCATTAAAAATAAAAATGTGTTTTATACATTTTAGTTTTTTTTTATAATTTCAGCACCCTTACATGATTTTACAAGCAGAGACATATGTAGTACAGTCAAAACTATAAACTCCATCAGCTATGTCACCCTGCAACTCAGAACTGGCAACCCACTGAAGCTAAACAGGTGTAAATCTGGCCAGTACCTGGACAGGAGACCTCCTGGCAACATTAAGGTTGTAGCTGATAGAGGTGTTAGTGGGACGAGTAGGGAGTACTCATCCTGCAGTCTATGTGGGTCCTAATGCCCCAGTATAGGAATGGGGACACTATACTGTAAATAAAAGCATCACCCTTTGGATGAAATAAAGTTAAACCAAGGTCCTGACTCTCTGTACTCATTAAAAATACCAGGGCATTTCTTAAAAAGAGTAGGGGGTTTACCCCGGTATCCTGGCCAAATTTCCCACTGGCCTTTACCAATCATGGCCTCCTAATAATCCCCTTCTATGAATTGGCTTCATACTCTGTTCTCCCCACTGATAACTGATGTTTGGTGAATGTACTGTACTTTCGCTGCCGTTGTATTATCTAGGTGGGTGCTACACATTGGTAGTTGTAGAAAGGAGTTCCAATTAGATATACAGCACTTTTAAGTGGACTGCCCAGAAAAGCTCTATATAAGTGTAAGGATTTATTTTATTTAAATTGTATTGAATTCTTTATGTGTTGTAACCATAGAAGTTATATAAAAATATAAAATGACTACACTTTACAGTCTGTGTGAACAAAGGTTCAGTCTGTAAATAACAGTATTTACTTCAGAGTGTACTGCATACAAAAGACCTCATGGCATGCTTAGCACTCGTTATATGTGGTTAGGTATAATTTGTTGTAATTACATGCTTTTATGTGGTGTGTAAAAGTTACTTAAGTCATTTCATTGGCAGGTGAATATTCTGTATTAACAGAGTGGTTAACCTCCAAATTTTACTTTACTGTATACTGAGAGGCATTAAAACGCAAGCAATACTAGTGGTCCTATATTCATTTGTTTTAACATTTCTAAGTATGTTATACTATATAATTGCCATATTTGAATGCACATGTATATTACAGCAAGGATTAAAATTTGCATGCCAGTTTCAAGTGGATTCACAATGCCTGGCCTAAAGCTTCAAGTTGTGTATAATTAGTATGATCATACAAGTGGCTTCTGGCACATCTTTATATCTGTCCACCAGAACTGTGGAGGTGGGGAATATCTTTCTTTAGTTTATTTTTACTGGTAGTTGTGATGAGCCTTACTTTTAATCTTAATTCTTTTAGATGTTTAGGTGATTGGTGACTGAACCAAGGTTCAAGCACATGGCACTGCAGAGGAGGTTTGAGCTGCTGTAGTACACTGTGGTTAAGGCAGTAGAGCACTAATGTTGGAGTATTTTTATAAGTGTTTTCAAGCAGTACTCTGTTTTTTTCAGGCATTAATGACGGATGAAACCATTGGAAATGTGCCTATCTTGATCCTTGGTAACAAGATTGACAGACCAGAAGCCATCAGTGAAGAGAAGTTACGAGAACTGTTTGGGTTATATGGACAGACAACAGGCAAGGTAATGAGAGCACATTTCTCACTCAGGCCTGTACATGTGTTTTTCTGTACTTTTACAATAAATGTATTTGTACTTTTTTCAGAATTTAAGTAGTTACATAACACATTTAGGGCATAGTAGTACTTCAGATGAACATGATCATCCATCCATTTTCTGACCGCTTCTTCCAGTTCATGGTTGTGGGGAAGCTGGAGCGTGTACAGCAAACAATGGGCACAAAGCAGGTCCGCCCTGTTCAGGGCACCAGTCCATTGCAAGGCTGACACACTCACACACACATCAGGGCCAATTATCATTGAAGCTACCTAACCTACCAGGGCGTCTTTGGACTGTCGGATGAAACCAGAGCTCCCAGAGAAAACCCCATGCAATCAGAGGGAGAGCATACAAACTCCACACAGATAGCACCTCAGGTCCAGAATTGAACCCAGGGCCCCAAAACTGTGAGGCAGCAAAACTAACTAGCACCACCATGCAGCCCGAACGTTATCATGAAAATAGATTTATGGATCTCATTTCCCATTCTGAATGTGTATCCTCTTATTTTCTAAGCTATGTCTACTGGTGCTTGATATTTTTCTTAGCTGCACCTATTAGGATGTTTAATTCTTTTATGCAGTATGGAGAAATAGAAGCACAACCGTCTAGGTAATGCTCATTACCGTTTTGTGCCCAATCTAACTTTGATTTTTTAATTTTTTAGGGCAACGTTCCATTGAAGGAGCTGAATACGAGACCACTAGAAGTGTTTATGTGCAGTGTGCTGAAGAGACAGGGTTACGGCGAGGGGTTCCGCTGGCTGGCCCAATACATCGACTGAGCCAGTGTTCAGGAGCCTTGGGAGGAATCCCAGTTCACCACATTTGATCCCATGTCTGGTTATAAAGTTTGCCTCTGCTGTTGAAACATGTACAACACAAACCCAATAGACTTTTATTGGTTGAACATTTGGTTATAAAATTGACATTTTTCTAGAAGAATAATATAGCATCAACCGTGCTAAACATTTTAAGTCCGAGCCGTTGAAAAAAAAGAGAATACCTGTTTTTTTCTGAGCAGTTTGTATGCGTGAACGTCGAAACATGTTAACTCTGTAATCCCACTGGATGACTCTTTTTAAACAGCCTTTCTTGGCATCAGTTCCCAAAACCATACAAAAGAGTGAAAGAGAAACGTGGTAGTTGTATGCAGCTGAATGCACTTTTTTTAACAGGAGAGATGACAGACATGCGACTAGTATTTAATGTTCAATTTTTATGTTGTTTTTTTTTTGGAGCTATTTGGTTTCAATAAACCTAGAATATGTAACCACGTATACATCTGTTACTTTGAAAAAATTATTTCTGTTAGATTTTCTAGCTGCATGATGCCTTAAGTCAGACCATATCTGCCCCTGCCCATTTGATGTAATTAAAACCAATCAAAAAGTTATTTTGTTATTCTTCTTTGAATATGAAGATACAATAAACTATTTGGCATTTAGGATACAGGTTTGCTTTTAAAGTAACCACTGTTTTCTGTTTACGCATTCCAATGTGAATGCCAGGTTTTATGTTTGCCTGAAATGAGCAGGCATCCTTGGTGTCTTGACAGGAGTCTAAAGATTGCACAACTTTAATGAGGGTAAGCTCTATCACTTGTTAAAGTGAATACTGATCTACCAGAAACCAATTCACTTCATGGAATATTAATGTAGGAGTGTGAATGGAGTTTTTAAAGGTTTACTTGGTTTTTAATGCATTAGCTGTCGAACTGGTTAATTGCTTATATATGGTTGTAATGTTTTACTACACCCTGAAAAGGTTTTGCCTGTTGGTGTACCAGTAGATGGCACCCTTCCCCCTGGACCACAGTTTTCAAAGCCAATGCCCCAGTGTGGTGACCAAGGAGGTTGTGATTTGGGATGTGTTGTACTACAGATGACATGTTAAATCAAAATCCTTTGAACGTAGTCATTAAAGATCACATGTCTCTTTTCGATGGAGTTGTTGTATTAACTCCTATACCTGGGATAAGTTCCACTCTGGATATGCACAGTGGCTTTCCTGAGTTCACCCTTAATATATTTGGGGAAGCAAGTTCTCCCCTCATTACCTGCTCAGATGTGTCATGAGGCTGGTGTCGCATCATAGCTGCTGGTATTACCCAGGTGAGTTCTGCACTTCAGTGGTGAATGTTGCGAGTCTCCTGCTACATACAGTATGTAAAGGTCTTTGAAGTCCTTCATGATGGAAAAACTGCATAAAAGCGTGCAATACTGCCATGCTATACCTTCTTTTTTAAAACAACATTACTAAGATGTTGACCTTTGAATAGAATGTTTCTGCAAATTCAGGCCAGGTTACAGACCACTGCTAAATTTGAGTAGTTCCTTGGTCATGTAGAGAACAGACAAATGTGCTATTAAACAAGAAAGTATGACAATGGAATTAAATGTGTTAAAGTTTCCAATTTTGCTGAGTGGAGCACCCATCAGTCATTGGTGTGAGGAGTTTGTTTCCGTTTCTGTGTAACACGTGATGCGTGCATTTTTTGTTAAAAAACTGGCACCTTAAAAAAAGCAATACAAAAAGGGGGATTGACTATATAAAACGAACCGAAGGCTCAGGTTATAATTAAAACGGAAACATTGTTGGGGTTGTTTGGAAACATCTCTAAACTAAAAAAACAGCTCTATTCCTCACGTCAGGATCCTTGTCTGTTTCACGAGTACTTTTTCCTCCTATAATATTTCAGCAGCCTTTTCATTTAGAAAAACGTCTTCATGTCAGATTGTGCAAAATCTTTGCAATGAATAAATTGTCTTTCTTTGTTGGACAGCTGGTGCTTGATTATTCTGGTGGCTTTAATGACAAGTAGGTGGAACAGCACTGAGCTCCAGTACAGTATGATGTTACAAAGGGCATAAAACTTTTTTTTCTTGATCCCATTGAATAACATATTTCCCCTTTTTAGACGTTACAGGTGTTAAAACTGTGTCGTTGGGATGCTCTTCTGTCATGAACCTCTGTGTTCCAGGCATAACCATTAAGAAGTAACTATTTTTTCCTGTGTGTGGCTGCCTTGTACCGCATTTTTCCCCCAGCAGGTGGAAGCCGTTTATTTCGGTGTATTTGTACGTTGGCAACGTTTACCGTGTCTCTTGCGGGAGTTCTGCCTTTTGTGCAGGTGTTTGATAGAAGCTATTGACTCACAAATCCAAACCACGGCGGTAGTTTTAAAACTTTGCTCTGGATCTAAGCGAGTCGGGTACTGCGCCTACCCTTTCAGTAACATGTCAATAAAAGAGATCAATTCTTTTCTCTCTTTATATGACATTATCTATTGGAGTGACAGAATTACCTTATACACGGTTAAACTATTTGCACAACAGACTATAACATTTAATAAAATATTTAATTTAGTGGGATTTAAGTCATATCTGCGTACATAAAAATGCAGTCTTGGTTTACATACGTGATATAAAATTTTTCTCAGAAAGCACAAAGAGATTTACTGAAGTTATGTGCCTTGAAAAGTTCCTAAACAGCGGGTTTTCCTGTGGCAATTCCTCGCCCATGTGAGAGGTGTGATTTCTATTCTAAGATCTGTAAACAACTAGCGGTTAAAAAGAGCTAACCTAAATTATAACTCGTAGAATTCTGCACCATGAACATGCAATTAGTTGGATAACCTCCATCTTATCGAAGAAAAACCTTATTTTCAATTGCTTTTTATGGGAACTGCATTATTTCTTTCGGAAAAATGCTTTCCTAAATACACTTCGATCGCGTAACCTAATATGTAAGTGTTTCACGAGTAAGCGAAAAGAGCAATTATTCCTTATTCGTCCGCTATTAACAAAATTATTTTAAAAAATATGGTTAATTATTCAAAGGTGAGCTTTTTAACAAACCGTATCCGACTATAATATTCTAAACCTTTGGAAATAATTGTCAAATTAGCAAAATTAGTAAAACATACTACAACACAAGTGAAGGTGTAATTCACCAGTGTCACTGCATGTGAGTACATTATAAATTAGGTGGGTAGCTGCGTCAGCATGCGTAGGCTGCAAAGGAACAAGTAATAGGTTTATTCCATGCTGAAAAAAAGAAGAAAGAGAACACAACGTTTCGGCCGTGGAGCCTTCTTCAGGTGTGAAGAAGGCTCCACGGCCGAAACGTTGTGTTCTCTTTCTTCTTTTTTTCAGCATGGAATAAACCTATTACTTGTTCCTTTACATTATAAATTAGACGGGCTGGAGACGCAACACTAACCTTATAAAACAAAAATATGAACTGTGTACTATGATAGATGTAATATAAAATCTGATTGTTACATATTGCATAATCAAAATAGCTTTTGAAAAGAAATATCGCCTTACTAGTTTAGCTACATCTTTTTTTAACATTTCACCAATGAAAGAAATGTACATTTACAAAAATATAACATTTTAGTTTAAATATTTTATTATTTGAACCGTATTTAAATATATTCTTTCAATTAATGTTTTCGGAATTTGGTTAGATAATGTGATATGTCTTCTGTTGTATATTAAATACAGCAGAAAATGAACAGGTGTGTGCTTTGCGAAACTGATAGCATTTCTTTTCGATTCCTGTGACTGCGAACAGGATTGAAGTGGGAGTTTTGGAGTTAGTGAGCGAGACGATACCTATATGACTTTTGGATCCTATAAAAAATGAAAAATCGTCAATAGGTTCAAAGTGGTGCTCGGAATAACATGCAAAAATATCAGTTCACCGATCTGTTTTTAGTCATTTGGGAACACAATTTAAACTGTTATACAGGAGCATTGTGCATTGCACTAACATGTTGATCCTGGCGGGTCCGATAGAGGGCAGTACGAACACAGTTTTAAGAAAACTTTTGGACTGCATGATCAGTGCAGTGAGGTAACAGAGATTCAGCTCTGATGGAAAAAATAACATTTGCACACCAAATATAAAGAACTGTTCCGTTGTGAAAATTGAATTCACCAAAATTTAACTAAATGGATTTATGTTTATAAATCCATTTGTATAATGATTTGTATAATGATTTATGTTTATTCTGTTAGTACAAAAAACCTGAATAGTTGTTGTCTGAATATTTAAATTCCTGGGAGTCTTGTTGAATGACCCTACTTCTCTGCAAAACTTCGGTCTTCCATCTCAGCAAATCAAACATACAGACCCCCAATGCCATTATAGGAGAGATGATTACTATTGCAAAAGCCAGCAGTGCCAAAGATTCCACAGCAGTTTCTTAATGCAGTGCAGTACTGGAAACAAATCAAGGCACCTTCTTTTTTCTGGGTCCGAAAGCCCTCTGGTGTTTCATATCGGGTACACACATTGACAGAGGCACTTACAGAAGGCACTGGTGACCTTTCTTCGTGTGAGTTTCTCTGCTGAAATAGCTGTGGCCTGGATGTTTGCAATGTCTCTGTCCCCTGGAAGAGTACTGTCCTGCTTGCAAGCTGAGTGATGTGGTACTTCAAACACACCTTCAGTCTGCAGGTGTTCTGCTGCTTCTGATGATGAACCAGCATAAAGTGGACAGATTTTTTCTGGTATCTTCACAAAAACATCTCATTCCATCCTGGGTCTTTTTGACGAAATTATCTGGTGTGCACCATTTACGTCTAAAGGCATCAAACAGTGATCTGGCGTTTTATATATTTGTCATTTTTGTTTTATTTTTAAAAGCGGAAAGTCCTGCTTTTTGTATATTCCGGGTGAGTGACTCTGTAGCAGCAGATCTATGAAAAATGAAGAACAAGAGAACAGGCAAATTAAAATATTGTTTTCAGTATGTTAGCACAGCTACCTGGCTGATTTCAGAATCTGAAATCTGAAACATCAAAATCTAAATGTAAAAAAGGTACATCGCCGCTGCCGCCTCAGGTCGGCCCCCCACCACTGGGGACTCGAAACTGGGCATTACAATATTTACAAAGCAACTTTTAAAATTGAGTTTTCTGATTCCAATAATCAATAACTCATGATTTTATATATAAATGCATATGAGATGTACTTGCATGCACCTGTCCTTACAATATGTCCAGGTAGTGCTGCACATTGGTGGTGGTGGAGGGGAGTTCAAAGCACTTAAGTGGAGTGTCCAGAAAAGCGCTATACAGTATAAGTGTAAGCAATTATTATAATTATTATTAATTATATGTATTTGAAGATAAGTGGCTACCCAATAAACAACATTTCAGAGATTTTTGCCCCATTTTGGTACTTTAGTATTAGAATCAGTAAAAATTCCTTGTCTTGAATAATATTGCTTAAGAGGGCCCATTAATTATTAAATTAAAATACAATTATTATGTCTTTTTGTGCAATGAGTGTAATGACAACTTTCTCCAAGGAATGATTTTTTTCCTTTAGTGAGACCTCTCTAACTCTAAGTCCACTGTATTTCTTATTTCTTCAGTACAAGCTTGTCACCTTGTTCAGAGTTCTTGATTTCTCTTCTAAAGGAGTTTGTAACGGACTTTCGGGAGGGATGACAGCAGCCATTCAGTTCAATTAGACTTGGCTGGCAGTAATTTGCAATCACTCCTGATGCCATTTCCTGTCCCATAACATTATTAACACTGTATGTGATCCCCTTCTCTGCCACCCACATCTTTTTCATCCCACCTCCACCCCATCTCCACCTCCACACCTGCCCTTGGTCACTCCTCACACAGCATGAGGATCCCAGCCTCCTCCTCTGGCTAGGAGGTCAGCCCTAAGCCAAGCAGGTTAAGCCAAATTTTCACTAAACACTCCCATAATCCTTTCAGAACACTTTATTCTTGGGTGTTGTTATTCCTAGTAAATTCTAGTTGCAAATCATTTTTAAAAACCTGTTAAAGGGGAAACATATTCTTGTATCTATCCTGTTTGAAATACACTCGCCTACTTACAGAGCTTCTTACCTTCACTTTCTGTCACTGCCAGGGAGAAGCTGGTGAAGTGTGGTGGCTGTTTTTGAGATGAGCAGCTCTCTGAACAGATGTGACCGCATTATCACTGTCTCAGTCTTTATCACTGCTATGTAGACAAAGCAGGAAAAACAGAACTGCCCACTTTGACATCTTGTCTAAGTACAATTGAACCACTTCCTTCATAACCTCCTTCTCACTCTCACTCCAAACGTGTCATGCAAGCAGTTTCCAAAGACTTACTATTCAAGCTCAAGCTCCCTGAGGCAAATGTTTTTCCCTGAAGAGTTTAACGGAAGTTATAATTTTACTTCAGATTTATAATATGTCCAGCACGTACATATTACAAACAAAAAGACATAAAGCATGCACTGAGTGCTCCTTGGCTGAAAGGTTCAGCAGTCTGCAGTATTGTATTGGGGAGCTGTAGCAAACAATTAACATGAGAGAATAAATTTAAACAGAGACAAAACAAAATCACATCACTACAATTTATTGTTTTCTAATATAGGCCATGTTATATTATGCAAAGGAACAAGTAATAGGTTTATTCCATGCTGAAAAAAAGAAGAAAGAGAACACAACGTTTCGGCCGTGGAGCCTTCTTTCAGCATGGAATAAACCTATTACTTGTTCCTTTGCAGCCTACGCATGCTGACGCAGCTACCCACCTGAACTACATGTTATATTATGTATATTATACAGGAAGCACACACTTCCTGTAACACATATTTGCACAAAACGTTACTGAGGTTCGATCTCAGAGGCTCCCATGCTTGTATCTCATTGTTAGAGTATCACACTGCCCTTGTCATATTCACCCTTCCTGTCCACTCAACGTGCCCAGTCATATACTTGCAAAGTATGTGAAAATCACTGCCTTAAAAGTTCAGTGCATCCACAAAAGCCTACGAGTATGACACCTGATAAAAAATGAATAACAAAGAAAATCTGATCTTTCATTATCTTGAAGAAAATAGAAAAAAATGCTTAATGACGTTTATGACAACTAATGCTATTCACCTTATCACATAGGGTAAAACAAGGAACTATCAATTAGCTCCTCTGCGACTCACTCACTGAATCATTTTTCTAATGAGTTGCAGAAATGTGCAGGAGATTTAGCACCAACTGGAGTACTGGAACATCCCTGACTGCAAACCTCTAGGTGCTTAGGACATTGCAGGGATCACAGTTTTTCAAAAGCAGCCAAGATAGCCCAAATCCCAGGCATCCCATACTATCTGATTGCACCAAGCCTGTTTAATGCCAGAAGTCACGGTCGGCTAGTGACACCAGGATCACAGTATGCTCATGTTACAGGAATTCAGTTGGCTAGTGACACAGGGGTCACAGTCAGCTGCAGGACTCCCAGCAACTGAATCACAGCCCTCATGGTCCAAGTCTCTTGGACCAAGTGCCTTTACTTGACTGCGCCATCTCAATCTGCATTCATATTCGTTTAGTTAATTAGGTATCAATATACCTAATCACTGTGGCTTACTGCAGTGTGATAATATTTCTGCTAATAATGGAGTCATTCATTCCACATCTTTTAGAACGTTGCATTCAATTTTGGTAATAAGACGGATTACCAAACTAATACCTGGTCTTAGGAGAATGTCATACTCAGACAAATAAAGGAAACTGAACAGATACTCAGACAAATAAAAGAAACTTTTTAGCTTGAAGTGTAGACAACTTTGAGGGTGTTTCATTCACGTATTAAAAATTTTAAGGGACACTGAGGAAGGCAGCTCAAGGGGATGCTTTAAAATCAGTACCAATACAGGTCCCAAGAAACATTAAGTATAGAAAGCAGAAGCAAGCATGGTGGCCCCAATGGCTATGTCCCAGTTGTTACCTTTCGTGTCTCCTTATGAAAACCATGACATTCTAAATAATTTAAAAAGACCAAAACAAATACCAAAAATGAAATTATTCTGTGATGTCAATCTAAAGAAAATGCACTTTGTATACTCCACCATCAGTAAATGTTCCTTCACCTTATTTACTATAACACTATATAGTAGTTTAGATAGATGATACTTTATTGATCCCGTGAGGGAAATCGCAGTGCAACAGCAGCTTAACACAGTCAACACAGCACAGTGTAATGAAATGATACAATAATACAACAATACAATACATACAATACAATCAGTTCAGTCAGTGAGAAGTGCATTAAGAAGAGTTACTCACAGTCCAGAATATACAAAGAACAAACCAGAAAGTACACAAAAAGTTGTATTGCACATTATAAATATATAGTTTAGGTACTAACTCTAGGTTGGTAAGCATTTTCAGGAGCATATCATGAGAGATGATCCATTGAACAATTAAACAAATTCTGTTCTTTCACTAACTGTATTTCTTGGATGCACAGATATTGGAAGAAATGTCTCAGCAGAAACATATCGGGAATGTAGCTACACAGTGCCAGATTCTTTTTTAAAAAAAACACTTTTTTATTTTCTTACCAGTAACTTAAGGTATCTTTGTTATTCCAGGAAACATTTGAATATAAATCTAAGAATTTTACTATTTATAGTCCTGCCACAAAGAATGCTGTGACGCAGACATGTCCTTGAGTGATGTTGTTTTTGAACAAAGCCTGCTGTTGTGCTGCATGTGGGAAATCAAATACGCTGTAACATTAAACGAGTCTGTTCAGATTATTGAAAGACTAAATATAGAAAGCAGAGTGTTAGACATTTGACAAGTAGAACAAATTCACAACCCTGTCAGACTTGAGTAAAAGAGCAGGCTGCTTGTGTTACTGTGGTGAGATTATTTTAGAATCAGAAATCCTCTCTTGCAGCTGTGAATGTGAACAGAGCTCCTTGTTGCGTTATCTGTCTGTACATTGTTATAAGGGAGTGTTTTAAAAAAACTGAATCGGGTGGGAAATTTCTGCCGAAATACGATAAGCTTTCTTAATAAAACGTGCTCCATATAGGCCTGTAGTTTTTCCATACAGCACTTAGAGCTACATGGCCACTTTATTAACAAGAAAGTAATATAATTCCTTTTATTGTTTCACATTTATTATTGTATATCATTTTACAATTTTGCGTTCTGTGGTAAATTATATATCAACATTCAAAGGAGTCTGTTTTGGGAAACACAAGCCTGGGCAGGTTTTGAAATACCATAGACTTGCTTTTTTAATAAAGAACAAAAGCTGCTGCATTTCCCTTTTTAGTATGCTAAGTATTGAATTGTTGAAACTGAAAAATAAACCCTTTCAATTTTTCAAGCCATAGGTAAAAAGTGGTAGTGACTGAACACAAAAGTGTACTCCTAAAACTGTGAGTAGTTTGGTTGTGCTACAGTACATTCAAAGTTTCTACAAAACCACTTCACTTGAGGCAACAACATCCAAGGACTGAATGCTTTGTGAATGCTTGGAATATGTGGTGAGAAAAGGTTGGATCAACGTACTTGGTTAATGGGTAAAGGGATCAAGCCACATTCAGACTGAGTGAACCGAGGGGGAGCTGCAATGTGGAGATGGGGCAGGTGAGGGAAGCTTGAGACAGATGCAAAGGGAGCAGTGTGAGTTCAGTTTTTGTAGTTTGGTGGTGATAGTAATTAGTTGCAGTTGTGTGAAATTGACTTATTGTTGTTATCTCTCCTGAACTTCAGTTAATATCTTCCATTAAAAGGCTGTAAAGAGAATAAAAAGAAAAAATAATTTATTCTCTTGTGTGACATAAGTTAGCCTAGACAAACAGTAAGGAAACCAGGGGAATCAAGGACATTGGAAGATTCATGTAGAAATTAAGTCTGATACAATTGAGCATGTCCCATAAATACATGAGAGGGTTACCAATACATATGTCAGCTTTCCCAAAATATCTATTTTTACTATGTGATGGTGCAACCTTCCTTTAGTCACATATCAATGAACAACAGATGAGAATGTTCACTAAATGAAGTACACGTATTCACTCTTATTCATAAAAATCATTTATGACAAACAATTCTAAATTAATAACTTTCTTTCCAGAACGTTGTGGTAACACTGATTTTTTCTGTACTATAAGATATACTTTACATGCTTTATATAATGGCAATTATATACATATTTCATTGCTTACTGTACATTTGTTTTAATATCCCATATCTCTTTTGCAAAGTTTTATAAACTACTGTACATGGAATGGCAAAGTGGTTTACGTATGGGTAAAAGATGTATAACAAAATAGTCTACAATGAATTTAACATTCTTTTTATATACGGAGAGGCATTAAAACTCAACAAATGCTGCTGATTGATATTTTCTACCATATATCTGCACTTTTTGTAATCAGTTGTTTATATGAGACATCTCCCTGACTATAGACGCTATCATCAATATGCTCACTTGCATTGGTCATCAGACATGTTGTAGGCACCAGGGATCCCTAGTGCCTGGCACAAGAGTTAGCGCCAACTGGAGAAGTGGTGTGTGTCTTGCTGATGGCACTGCAATGTTTGCCAGAAAGTTGAAAGAGCCATAGCTAGCTCGTCACAGATCACAGATGGCTGGTGATGTGACCCATCACCCAAGTCTGTGGAGATGAAGAGTAGATCCCAGAGCTCAGCGTGTTCTCCCAATGAGTGCCTCTGCTGGTTGAGCTACTGGGAATGCCCCTGGATGATGCATTTCTGAAACATATATAAAAATATATATGCTGTATACACCTCAGTCATTCAAGTCTTCAGACTACTGGTCCCTATAGTTCCAGATGTGAGAGGTGTGAATAAAAGTCACAAGTCACAAAACCAGTCAACAGCACAATGTTCCCATAAACTGTTGATGACTTTTTGCAAGGGGATTCTTAGGTGGTTAGCCAGTATTCTGACTGTTGCACCTGCTATCTAAAGGCAATAGTTCTGTCTGTCTTGTGCCAGTGTTGTTAGCCAGTTATGGATGTACTGACTCTACCCTATCACTGAAGCTATGACTGGAGTTTGAAACAGTATGTTGCATGTCAAGCACTTGGATTACAGTCTGGCAGGATGGTGATTTGCAGAGATGGGGCCCTGGCTTAAATTCTCGAACTGTGATGCTGAGTAGAGTGTGCATGTCCTCCCCATGTTTGTGTGGGTTTCCTCCAAACCCCCCAAATCCATATTTTTTTAAGAAAATAAACTTTAATACAGCAATGTATATAACTCTTTCAAATAATACAATTCTAACAACACAATTCTAAACAATACCATTTTCACAATCCAAAAATTAAAAAAGTCTCAAAAAGGTGATTGTCCATTATCAATTGTTTTCACAAGTGGATGTTAAGGCTAATATTCCAAGCCTTGCTGTACCTCTTGCTGTAGTCCTTTTCATGTCTTCAAAAAGCTGTCCTGGCTCTGAAACTGCGATAGTCCAGATCTCCACAGACGCACAAAGAAACAGGTTTTTCTTCTTCAGGCCCACAGTCCTTTCCAGTGCTCCTTTGCCGTGGAGAAAACCCCCGGGTTACATTGCACTTTATTCTTCCTCTGAGGTTCACAAGCATCTTCTCTTGCAGTTCTCTCTTTCAACACTCTGTGTTGTGCTGGATGAGGGTGTTCCTCATGTTCCACAGTCCTTGTTTTGTGAGGGACACCAGCAGCCACAGCAGGTACTGCGTCACTTTGTCCAATCCGGTCTGTGCCAGCCCCAGCAGGATACACTGGTAGCTTAGCATCGTTCCTCCTCACATCGCTGTTGGCAAAGGAGCAGCTCCAGAACAGTGTCCTGAGTCTCCTTGACAGAACAAATGTCCTGGGTGCATTGTGGGTTCTTGGAGAGCAAGTGGAGAGCAAGTGCCTGTAAAGGACCTCTCTGGTCACCAGCTTCTGGTACACAGCCATTGAGCTGAGGTCTTTCAGTTTGTTGTCTGGTACTTTGGATTCAGTCCTTGCCCAGTTTTCCTTTGGGGTTGTCAACCTGTCCCAGGCAACCACTTGCCCTCTCACCTCCTTGTACAGGGCTTGTGGTTGGTGCAGAACTCTGGCTGTCTCATGGCCTTGTACCTCTGGCTCTACTTCACAGCATGGTTGTAGGTTCCTGGTCGCGTTTCCGCTTTCAGTTTACTGTTTGATTACTGGATCAGGTGCCTCATCGGAGGGGAGAACCACAGACTGACAAAGTACTGGTACTAATAAGCGACCAGGTCCCATAATGCCCAACAGAGGTTCTAGAAAAAGATGCAGTTAAGTTTCAGGGGAAAATGCGGCATGTCCATCCCTCCTTCCTCAACTGCCTGGTACATCCAGTTTCTTGTGTTGTACTTGTAACTGCTCCCCCTTGAAGGCCATTTCTTGCAGCACTCGTCTCACCTGGCTTAAGTTTACTTGGTCGGCAGCTGGTATACTACAGTCAAGAAAGCTTAAGCTGGCTGGATGTCTGCGTTCAACACCATCACTTTCCCTGTGAGGGTCAGCGACCGTGTTTTCTGCAGACCCAGCTTTGTGTTCAGCTTGACAATCCTCTCTGTCCAGTTTATGGTCTCGCTGTCCTGGCTCTGGGTGGAAACCCCCAGTATCTTAAGGGGCTCCTTCCTTCCCCTTGAGACCTTTCTGTGCCATGTTCCTGTCCCTTCAGGTCCGAAGAACTTGACCTCACTCTTTTGGTGCTTTGGTTTTGAATCTGATGCCCTGAACTACTGTTCCATAACCTGCAGTGCTCTCTGTGACCCCCTGTCTGGGCTCCGGAATAGCGTTGTGTCGTCTGTGTACTGGGATATCTTGAGGACTTCCCATGCTCCCAGTATCACGAGGCCTTCAATGATGGTGTCCTGTCTCCCTGCCTCTTCCAATAATTTTGTAGAGAGAACATAGAGAAGAGGTGAAAGAGGACACCCTTGTCTTACTCTTTCCATTGACGTTGACCCTGCCGTTCACTTCAGTGTACAATGTCTTTATCCAGCTGTTGAAACTTTCTATGAATCCAAAGTGTTACAGGACTCTGAACAGATAGCTGTGGTTTACTCTGTCGAAGCCTTTTTCCTGGTCAAGGCTCACTCATCATAGGCATGTTTTGGTCCTCGGCCAGTGATTTGGAGGTTCCAGCAAATGGATCGCGGGCCTCAACCGAATGCTGGCAAGTTAGCATTAGCCACCACCAACACACAGTTGTGGTTGGAATTCCACACTAGGGACACAGCTGCAGACTCCAGGGAGCAGGTCACGTGCACAAAGAGGTAATCCAAGTGACTGCACACTCTCTTAGAATTTCTTCAAGCTGTCATTTGGGCAGCACCGCTGAAAGCTGTCTCTAGGTTGGGGTTGAAATCACTGCTGCCTGTGCCACCTGGCTGTTTGTCATGCAGTAGCTGACCAGGTCTACAAACATTTCCTACATTCTGAGGACTCAGTTGGAGCATAGACATTAATCGCTCTCAACTTTTGCTCTCTCCAATCGATCCACAACAAGGATCCGGCCCTGCGCTATAGAGAAGGTGGTGATCAGTTTCATGTGCCAATGTCTCAGGAGGATTCCAACACCAGAAGATTGTACTCCTCCTACACTCCAGCATGACTCTCTACAGTCTTTCAAGAATGTCAACTTGTCGCTTTCATCCCCAAGGTGGACTTCCTGTAAGAAACATATTGAGAATGGCAGGGAGGACAAGTAGTGAAAGACTGCCTTTCTTTTCACTTGGTCTCCTAGCCCCCTGCCATTAATAGACATGAATGCAAATTTCACTGGCATGATGGATTTTTAAGTTAAGCCAGGTCTGCTTATACCTTACCTGGACAGCAGTTATACATTAAACACTTGGTCTTGCCTTAAATGTAACTCCTGTCATTTGGAGACAGGAGTGGGGGGACACCGGGCTCTCTCCTGGTCTTGCTGGGGAGTAGAAAAGAAGATCCCTGGCCAGGCTTGTTCCTTCCTCCATTTAATAATGGAATAAGGCTCCACAAGGCTCCACAGGCGAAACATTGTATTTTGTTTTTTCTCTTTTCAGCATGGAATAAACCTATTACTTGTTCCTTTGCAGCCTATGCAGCTACCCACCTGAACTACTACAGTACTGTATATATACACAGAAGTAATATATACAATGTGTTTATATTTTGTTTCCATCTGCTTTTCCTGCTTCACCTCTCTCTCTAGTTCCTGCCCCTCTCCCTATCTTCTTTACATCTGAGGAGGATTGCACTGCCAAGTCACTCTGTATTTTACATTTAGGTTTTGTCAGCAAGAAATAAACCTCTGCTTTTTTCCTCTGCAGCCCACACAGCTTCCTGCTAGTACATTGTATGTAATACTGATCCGCGAATGACAACTTTTTCGATAAATTTGTCTGGAATTTGGGCTCTTTAAAAAGGGTAGTTATTTTCAGGTTTGATTAAGACTTAAAAAACAGCACAGGAATACTATGCTTGGTCATGAGCAAGAGCAAGGGAATATGAAAAGAAGAAATAAAATAAATATGTTTTATTATAATGTTGAGTGCAAAAGGCAAGGTGCAAGACAAAATGGCAAGGGTGGTTAACATCTCAGGCTGAGCTCAAATGTCATACTTTGGTATGGAATTCAATGTGTTCTTTGACTCCAGGGGCATAATGTAAGGCTCCTTCTTTTTAAAGGAATCGGACTCAGTTTGATGGCAATATATTCTCTGTCCTTTCTCATTTCTCTTTCACATTTGTTCTTAAAACAGTAGCAAATGGCTCAAAGATCTACAATACACGAAAATCTATATTACCAGAGGGAGGCAGCTCAGACTGACAAGCAAAAGTGGTAAGAAATTCCCTGTGTTCTCTGTTGCAGATTGATTCAATCATCAATTTTACAGCAGGTTCAACTTACTTACTCTCAAGAGATCAAACAATAGACACCTAATCTGTGCTCTGCTTCTCGATAAGTATGGTAGAAAAAAAGCACCGAAGCTGGAGCTGGCCAGGTGAGTACACGAGGTATAAAGTGGTTTGCCTCTAAAGCTTGAAAAGGTTAATGGCTATAAGCAAAAAGGAAGAAACCAGACTGGATAGCAGTTAAAACACAACTGACGTAGGAAAATGTGCTGTAGGTCTTTAATAATGTTTAGGGACCTTAAACGCTTCACGGTAATGTCCTACTTAAACAAAATATAACACACTAGTCTACAAAACAGACATATCAGCTCAAGTATTCTTTTTACAACAATGTTCAATTGAAATTTTTCCCCATGTCTTGCCTACAGTCAAAATGATTTGCTTGGTATTATTTACTGCAAATCAAGCATATATATATATTATAAAGCATGCAGGATTTAGAACCCATTCTATCAAAATGCGATGAATGGAGGTGATCAGGTTATCAGATCCAAATCAAGGTCGAGTTTAATGGAATTCACCAAGCATAATACTAAAGAGCAATGGTTTTACACATGTGAAAACACATAATGCGTGAAAGGGCTGTTCATTAAAGTTGTAGAACACATCCTCGAAGTCCAAAGCAATCCATTAGTCCACTGAACGTTTTTCTGAGAACTGTAGAGTTGCATCTGAGGACTGGAAGCACAAGGTTTGAATAAAGAGGACCTGTGACACATTCTGGGGTTCACTGATCTTAATCATCCACCTGAAATGACATATTTGTTAACATCATTTGGACTTCTCATAGTCGGAAGAATACTTAATGAACAAAACCTTCTACAGATCTTTTCCCCATCTTTTGTGAGCTGTAAACCTCCCTTGAAAGGATCTAGCTCATTGAAACTAACACATTTTTCATACAGTCAGTTACTGTATACCAAGTCACCTGAAAACACTCCTAACAAGCAAGCTGCCTACTTCAATGGTAGCTGCATGGGCCATCAGGAGTAGCAGACAGCTGGCTTTAAAAATTCCAGAATGTGTAGTGTTAGATCATTCCAGTCAAGAAGGCTCTTAAGAAATCTGTTTTTACACAAGGTGTAGCGGTTTGCATACTTCCAGTAGCATCATACACTGCCTATTGCCAACCACAAGAGGTCAGTAGATAAATACAAACATGTGCACCAACACAGTATCTCTTCTGCATTACCAGGCAGCCAGTGCTGTTCCATCCTATATCTGTTGCTTTTTTTTTGTCAGCCAGCCTGCCTCCCAAAAAGCTCAAAGTCAAAACCATCAAAACAGACATGCTGTCATGGTCACAGCCACCCACCCACGCAACAACTTGTTTCGGCTTTAAGTGATGCCTGCTGTCTTGGCAGAACAAACCAGGAGAAACACATAGTGAAATCCCCAGAAGAGCTTCATGCAGTGTTTGGGAAGGCTTTCTGTTTCAGCAGGCGCACGAGCAATACCACCCTGTGGCATTAAATCCCTGCCGCACTTGTGACAAGCAGATTATACTAAAATACAAAAAGCCTCTCATTGATGGCTGTAGTAATTCAAGGAAACTGCCTATATTGATCTTTGCATTTGCAGTAATAGTTATTAGCTGCCGATAAGATTTGTAGGGCAGAGCAAGTCAATTACCGTTCGTTGAATAAGAGGAAGATACTTATGGGATTAAGGATGTTGCTTTGTGCTACAATGAAATGCACTGTATGCCTTTCAAAACAGATTTAAATATGTTAACTATCATGAATATGCTACAAAACCACGAATGTCAGCCTAGAAATACTTGAAATTTGACTGGTTGTGTTGTGTTTGATCGAGATCAGACTTAAAATTAAATTTGTAACGTGCAAAAATCCAAAAGAGTTCAGGATTCCTCCCACACATTAATCATGTATCTCTCAGTAAATCCACTTGACCTTTCTTCAGTCCCTTTTGTAAGGAACTACAGACTCTTTACTAGGACACACTTTTTGTATGCTGTCAAATAATCTCAGAACAGCAGTAAAAACAAACTCAGGATACTGTGGGCAGAACTGAAAGCCGTAGGTTCCAAAAAATGTGATTCTTGAGTATGAAACAATTTCCTTGTACAACTTCTGCAGAAGGGCAGCCAAAAATATCTTGAGGAGCTTCTTGATGTATATGGAATGTATAACTAGAGAGTCATGAGCACCTCACAATAATTGTTGTGCTTGACTTATACACGTAGGATAACTTGTAAATGTAAATTGTATGATTGTATCCAGAATGGCACATGTTTGTGATGTAAGTGCTGGAATACCTTTTCAGTTTTAGGACAGAGGATTCAGCAATAGGAAAATATTTAGACAAAGACAGAGACAACAGCAAGACCAAGACACTTGTACACAGAAAGCACTGCTTTATTGACTGCGTTTGTCAACCACGCCAAAGATTGCTAAGAATATTACGCAACAGCCCACGCCCTCTGTGACAGGTGGGAACAGTGGTGGATGCAGCCATTTTAAGGCAACACAAACAGCATGCAGATACAGTCACATAAAACACCTTCTTGTACATCATATTGCTTTAAAGATTGCTTAACATGGAAAATGTACAAAAAAGGAAAAAATAGGTTTCTGCACTAATGAAAAATACATTTTTTGTTTTTCCTACAAAGAAGATTCTAATACAAGAAAATAAATATCGCAAAAAAAGCCAAAAATAATTTAAAATAGCTCTTCTTTTTATATATCTTCAATATTTTTCTCTTTGCTATTAACAAATGGCACAACATTCTTTGAACAAAGAATACAGAAGGAAAAAACTCCTGTAACATTCATATTATCGAATCAATAACTGATGTAGAGCAGTAATGTTTCAGGATTTGTACACAGCAACAAAAACGTGAACTTGCTTAAAGGACAAATAAGACATTCAGCAGGAAGCAGGAATTAGTTGTCAGAAAGGGGTTTTGTTTTACACAGAGCCAAGATCGATAAGCTCTTTAACAAAGCAATTCTTATTTTATCTAACTGCTTTCATGTTCCTAAGGTTGATTGTTTTTGTTGCAGACTGCTCTAAATATTTTCAAAAGTGAGTTGAGGACTGTAAAACTTCACAAAACTGCCAATGTCAGGATGCGAAATAATATGGTGGCTGTATTTGAAGATGCTGCAGAGTGGCAATGTGTGTGTGCCTGCTACATAAAACCAAACAGTGTCATTATTTTCTGTTCTCCAAGAGTTTTTGTTGTCAGGATGATGAAAAACAACAAAGTGGCTCATCCTCATTTAGAGGAAATCTGTTCAGTGCTGCTTAAAGCTGATTTGTTTCAGCATGCAAATTAGGTGAGAGTAATTAAGAACAAATACAAAGAGAGACAGCAACACCTACAATTATTGCCCTAGGTAATAGTGACGTTCAAAAGTTTAACACACACATTTCAGAGATTGTTGTTTGTTTTTTTCTTGGAAACTGCATATTTTAAAGTCTGGACCTAAAAATGGAATCATTACCTAAAGGAAAAAGGAAGATCAGAAATTCAACTTTTATCTGCTGACTGTTCTTTAAAACTGTGACATTGTAGCAAAAATAAATGCTCTTTATCAAGATACTGTCTCTGGTAAAACAGTGATGGCTCCTCATTTTTGCAAGTAATCTTATAAGCCTAGGAATGTAGAACATATTGCCAATATTGTCAATATTGCCAATTTTGAAAATCTTGAAAATCTTTTTCTAAGGTCCTGCAGTGCAGAATTGTCTGCCTGCCTTTAGACTCAATTTCCAAGGAATTAAAATAGACTCTCTGGAATCTGTTAATTGGAAGTTAGCTTGATGAAATTAATTTTAATCTTTTTTGTTTGACTGGAGTAACATAATTCCCTATTTGTACTACACAGTTATCCAACACAAAAAAACAGGTCTTCAGTATTCATGCCCTTTTCATTAAAAAATATTATGCTTGCTGCTGTAAAGGTTCCCAAATAGAAAATTCAAAAATGAGAGCAGCCACTTGTTTTTATTGGCAGTTTATTCAGTGCAATGCAGCAGCTATCTCACACCAACTCTACCAGTGTAACTCTTCATTTCCTTTGCTTGAACACTGTAAAACCTTTAAGTGAGTGACAAAATTTCCTTGAAGCAGTGTTTTCTCAGCACACGCCATAAAATGCTTTTTATTAGAGAAAAAATGTTACTCTGAATTGTGCTGTTCAACTGTTCAAATTCCTCTTTGTGTCAGGTGCACAACAAGTCTGCATTTGAACGGATATTCTCAACCAACAACACAGGGTAGGGTGGTTAAGCTAATCTGCAGGAACTATTGTGCATACATTGTTTACTTTAGCTGCAAAAACACTGGACATCAATGGAACATTATGTACTAACACTGCAATACAGCCCTCAAGTTCTAGACAGAATGAAAATAGAATGATTACAGAACATGTGGTTGTCATTATTTGTCCTTTAAGTCTGTTTCTTTGATCCTCCTGTGCTAAAACGAATAAGGACTCAGGATGCAGAACACAGAAGCTAGAAGCAGTGGTTTGTGGGGTTTGTGTGGTAATTATACTTCAATTTTTCTTTTTATTTAACTGAAGTACACTGAAGCAAGCTCCGGTAAAGATGCAGTTGATCTAATTATAATTGAGCATTCTATAATATTTACTGTAGCTAAAGCTTACAAAAAAAGCCTACAAAGCCTGTTACAGAAAACTGGTTGCTAGTACTGTACTATACATTATCATTGGTGCATACAAAAACCAGGAGTCAGTCTTTGACTACAGCCTCGAATCAATCCCTAACGGATCAGAGCAGCTAACACAGCAGAAGAAATCCTTTGAAATGTTGTTTAGCATTAAAGCACAACAACATCAGCAACAAAAAACAAATCAGAACAGTCCTCGATGTTACTGAAAAGCACTGTAAAAGGACATTCTTTCTTGGTTATTCTAATGAAGCTTATGGAACACATTCTGTAAAAAATTCTAAACATCCTTAGAATGCCATTCAGCTTCCTTAGCTTTTATAGCTGAGGCACCAGCAACACATCTTTCCCAATCTTCCTACAACAGTGAACAGTACAGGAAGAATGCTGTTTACACACTGCTACCTATCATGTAGGATACAAGTGTTTGTAGTTGAACACTAGCTTTAAATAACTGTAAAATAACTGAACAGTATTGAACATTGAACCAGGTTTACCTTTAATTGTCTTTGCAAGACGAAACAATAGCAGGTTGAAGATGGACTGCAGCTAGCTATTTGGATTTCTTGTCCACATATATCTTGTTTAGGTAAGGTATATTTCACAATGCATGGCCTGCTCCAGAAGAGAAAGTAACCAAATGCTTTAATTATTGTAACCATCTTCAATCACAGTCTGAATAAAGTTCAAAATTCCCTAAAATTAAAATCCAGATTGCCACACAAAAAGGGTGGCACATCTGAACAGGAAGGAAAAAACCTTGTTAATACAATACAGTTTTCCAAGAGGAATTTCTGGTGCCTAGGCCATAAATGAAATTGACCTCTATTAGCAGAAGGGTCACACATGTAGCAGCATTTGGCTATTTTGCCTGATACTGGAAATAAGCCATTTTGCTCTCTAAATCAAGTCTCCATAGCTAAAGACCGTTGGTAAACCAGTGACGGATTGTAAGCCAGTGGTATTATGGTGAATGTCTGAGAATCTTCTCAAACACCCCGCCTGCAATTCAACTATAAATTATTTGTCAGCATCCACTAGCCTTGCATTAATATCATATCCTTTCACCAAAAACATAAAATACGGTGTGCCACATTTTCATACTGTTCTTTGGCATTTATAAAATAAAAAAACAGCTTCTTAAATTACTGAGGAACAAAAACTCAGCAGTAGTCAGGTTTTAAACAGTGTAGTCTGCCGATAACGCCACAGAATAAGTATACATATACATATGTATATATATATATTGCTAACCCCTGAGTAAATACTGTGGACCACTGTTATTAAATAGAAAATACAATGCTGTTAATTCATTTCAGAAAAACAAAACACAAAAACGTCAGCATTCTGGGCTAAGATGCTTACTATGTGATTGGTTATGCCAGAGACCATTCACATCTGCCAGAATAGGGCTCCATTCATTATAGGAGAGGGTATTCAAAAATTGTAAGGCCTAATAATTTATTTATTTGCTCACAGTAGGGGCAGTAGGTAAGCCAAAATGCCTAAAATGTGATTCAAATGAGTACATGTAAAAATACATGGCCTGAGCACAAGAGGCTCTGCTTAACATCGAGCTTAAAGTTTGTTGTGATATCAATTCTGGTAGACTGAACAGAACATGTCCCTGCTTGGGGTGACTTGGCTGTAGATGATGGATTGATAGATTCAGAAGGTGCTAAGATGCTTTACAATACAGATTTCAATGCATTGTTTCATTTTCTTCACAAAATGTCTTCTTCATGTTTAGTTTGTTCTACAATTTTTTAAGGGTGTTAAAAAGGCACATGGTTGCAAAATCTAATGTTGTATTGCACTCTCTTGTTTGCAATATTTAAAAGGACAACAGGGGCCCTGACAATGACAAATTGTACTATGAATAGAGCCCTACAAGGCAGAGAAGAGTTGGAAAGATTCTGTGAAGTGACCTATCAGAACGCGGTGGCTGGTGAACAAGGACATTGGAAGATTTTAAAAAGGAGGACTTTGCTTGGTTGGGGGAGCTGAATCGACCCCCATTAACCAATTGTGCTTTATTAAACTCCCTTTAAAAAATAATTCTCAACGTTCACTTCGTGTTAAGACATTCATTACAAAATGAAATACTCCAAATAAACTCCAACCGAACACATCTTAGGTTCAGGTTATGGAAGGCTTCCTCCTGAACCAGCTTTTAATGCCACGAAATATCTTGAGCCTGCACACGCAGTTAATACTGGCAATTACAGCCACTGGGAGGCTAAAAGACATGGCTAGTCTAGTGGATACTTTAACGTCCCAGCGGATAACAGAAAAGTAACATGCGTATTCATCTTGATATTTTAGAAAACTTTTTGATGCAAAGCATTATTTTTCACTAATGATGTGACTAATTGATTGGTAGCTCCATTTTGACAGGAAAGGGGTAGAAATAAACTAAAAAGGCAATCTGTAACTTGAAAAGATACGAATTTGGTTTGGAAAAAAATCCATAAACAGACAATGAAACAAACAAAGACAACAGCCATGGCAGTTGTTACTGGGATCACATTTTGTTTCCACACTGTCAGGTTTAATCGCTGTTGCTGTTTTGCTTGTCCTTCCTTAGGTGGCCAGCACACTTCTCCTAACCAGCTCCTCGTTTCCGGGATGAAGTTGACCGAGGTGAATCTTTCCCCCGCTGGAGTGAGTATCGGAGTCGCTCAGCTCGGCATCCGAATAATAGCCGTCAGTCTCCGTGTCGAACAGTAAACTGTCCTTCCCTGCATCCTCTGTCTCCTTTCCCAGTTCCAGGCTCCCAGCTTTTGATTTGGACTTACCCTGTTTCGGCAATCGGAACCGGACAACAGCTTTGGGGCCGCTCCCCGCCTCAGGCACTTTGGCAGGACAGCTGGCCTCCTGGGTCAGCACCGGCTGGCTGGCCCAGGGCCCTCTCTCCTCTGAAATGTGGCAAGAGTCCATTTTGGAAATGGGAGGCTGAGGAGATCCTGTGCCAGGGTCCTGCTTGGTCTCACTGTTCCTCCTTGAGGGGTAGTGGTGATGTTGTTGGTGGAAAGCCCTGGAGAACTTGGACTTCTCTGCTCTTTTCAAGATATTCCCGTTCTTCTCCTCTGACAGGCCCTGGTTCCCTTTGCTGTTCTTAGCTGCTGATACAGTGCTGGAGCAGGAGGAGGAGGTGTGGGTACTGCCATTGGTCTTGTGACTCTTAGCCCTGGGCTTGGCCCTGGACTTCCTCCCCAGCTGGGGTGTCTTCCAGGTGGACTTCATGGAGTGATCCATCATGAGGCTGAGCAGGCTCTCCTCTCCCTGCAGCAACTGGTCTGACAGCAGGCTGCCCGTCTTCTCCTGGTGGGGCCCGTGCAGCGACCACTGGCTCAGCATATCGTCTGCGGTGATCTGCACAGACTGCGCCAACCAGCTGTCGAAGAGAGTCCCGTCAATAGGGAACGTCTTGGGTAAATCTAAAACAAAGGGAAAACGTGAGCACAGCCTCAAGCCTGGAGGGTCTTCCAGTGATTGTAATGCACTTCTGATGTTCAGAAAGAATTAACATTTATGTTTTGACTGACCCCCGCAGGTGGGATTTCTCTCCTTCCCCCTGCCGTGTAGCTCAAAGTCTTTTGGCAACATTTTGGCTTCACTGTTTGTTTTCTTCTACCTCTTGAGCAGAAAATCAAAATACACTAAAAACATTAAACAATGAGATGCATGTCAAAACCATCACACAGATGTATAGCTGTCATGAGAGTTTTCTATTTTTCATGCTGATGATTTTTTATTCTAATAATTTCAGATACAAGACGTACTGTAAATGGAAAACACTAAATTCACTGTACATTATGACAAGTAAATCCAATTTATTTTAGAAGTGATCTGACATCTATATTTCCTTTCTCCTGGCATTCTGAAGTTGTTGAATGCTGGCAAAAGGCTACAGTACGAAGTGCCTTGATTTCTCTTGCACTGTCTCAGTCTGAAGTTAAATAGGGAACATGCAACAGACAGGCAGGCACAAGATCTGAGCCTGCTCTGTTTTGATGCACTGCACTTTTATGATTGGCAATTCCCTTTTATGCACAAAATATTTCTGAAGAGTAAAGCTGGTGATAACTTCATTATCCACTTCAGTCCACACAAGGCACTAAGGATTTTTTTTATTCTTCAAAAAGCAATGTTCTGTTTTGAGTGCCCATGTTTACAAAAATGTTCAGGGAGATAATTTCACACACCCACACACACACACCAACAAGCAGATTTTAATATACAGCACTTATTTCCTTTTTACTGGCAGTGCCACTGAAAAATTAAACTGCAATTTTTTCATTTGACCATTTTGGAAATGGGTATTACTATAGGTTATTATAATTATTATGTACAGTCGTATCATTAACACAGCTCTCCAGCCAAGAGGTAAAATATAAGCAGAAAATTAAAGCTTGACTACTTCATAAGTCCACGGTACCTAATGTGATTAAGAACCTACTTGAGATGCTGTTTTAATAACAGTAATTAACAAATTCAGGAACAATCCCTATCTCCTCTGGCGTAAAATAACACCAAAAAAGGGAAGGAATAACCTTTATAAATTTCCTATCAGTGATACTGAGACAACATAAAAAAAAGGTTTGTGATGGCTGAAAGGAGGGAAGGGGTTATGGGGGTTAAATGAAAATCTGTACCTGATATTAAACTCTCATTACTGGCATATTAAATATGGAAACCTGACACACCTAAAAAAAAACATCTGTCAAGGTACAGAAAGATCTGTGCCTGCGTTAACAGACACGATGTTCCAAAGCCCTTGTGAGTCCAGTGCTCCTTGTGCTATTAAGAACTATTCTGCTGTCGTCAGGCCTCATGGTGAGCTCTTTCCATGACGCAGCAGAACGCCTGCTTTTGGCAGACACAGCGGGTGTGCCGATGGGCACAGGCTGAGCTTCTAAACCTGCTCTCTGGTACTGCCTGCACCGCATATTTATATTTCTCAACGCAGTATGGGCAAATTCACACGACACATCAGGGCCCGGAATGTCATTCTTGGGGAACTGCCAAGTCGTCTCATTTTTGTTTGTGTAAACCGAACAGACTCTTGGATTGTTCTCAGGTATAGGCTGTAACCCTGACAACCCTAGTAGAAAGATCTGTGCAAACTGAATACCAGCTTAACAAAAAAAGACAAGTCTGAATCTGCATTTTTCCAATTCACCTGTAGTGACAGGAAAAATGAAAGGAGAGAAAAAAAACACTTGACACACAGTATTAACAGAATATTCTGGAGCTATTGTTATTACATCTGATTGCACAGATGATGAAGACAAAACAGAATAGTGTATGCAGTATATCATTCAACAATGTCTGCATTCATACACTTGCTGTTAAGAAGTCTAATATCTGGCTTTGACTAAACTTTTATATTAGACCATTTTGAGAAGAAAAGCTTCATAACAAATTCATATGTCTGAGGATGAAAATATATATTTTTTCTTTTTTCAAAGGTGCCTCCCTGTCTAATTGCTAATTGGTCTTGAAATTTCTGGCTCAAAGCAACACTCTCCTACTAGGGTCAGTGTCTGTCAGGAGCTTTGACACCTAGCTCTGCTCTGATATGATTAAAGGCTTAGACAGTAGGGTAGAGTGGCATAACCTCTTTTCAGCCCTATCTAAAGAGATCTCCAAAAATGCCAATACTAAGCAATCACCCAAAGTCATGTCAAAATAGACCAATCAATAAAAGACCCTTAAAATAAACAGCTAGCTGAAAGGAGTCAGTTAGCTGCTATATATGTAAAGTATTCACACATACAGACACCATGTGTTAGGTCATCTTAGATTGGACTATTGTCTAGATCATTTATCTACTGGATTACTTATATATTACTTATTCTCTACTCTCTGTCCCATTATCCTCAATATTATAAATAAATCCATGAGCACTGGCATTGTACCAACATTCCTCAAAACTGCTGCAATTACCCCCGTGCCAAAAAAGCCTAACATGACTCTGGACAATCAAAACAATTTTTGCCCCATCTCCAACTTACCCTTTCTTGCAAAAATTCTAGAACGTGCTGTCACATTTCAGTTTCATAACCATCTCATGCCAAATAACCTTTTCAACCCCCTCCAATCTGGCTTCCGTCAACTTCACAGAACAGAAACTGCCCTGGTCAAAGTTAGTAACGACCTTCTGATTCTGGTTCTCTTTCGATACTCATCTTTCTTGATCTCAGTGCTGCTTTTGACACTGTTGGCCATGACATCTTACCTTCTTGTCTTGAGACTGTGATTGGAGTTTCTGACACTGTTCTCAGATGGTTGAAGTCTTACCTCACTGATCGCTGTCACTTTGTCTCTCTTAATGGGTATAGGTCTGAAATTGGTCTTGTTAAGTCTGGTGTTCCTCAGGGCACAATACTGGGCCCCTTGCTTTTCAGCATTTTCATGTTTCCACTTGGTCAGCTTTTAAGTTCGCGTGGCCTCAGCTATCATTTCTATGTTGATGATATTTAAAATGTACATCCATACCAAGCCTGACACTGATGTGGCTGTCTCTATTATATCTAATTGCATCTCTGACATAAAAACGTGGATGACTCAAAATTTGCTTAACTGTGACAAGACTGAAGTCATGCTTATTGGCACCCCCCATCAATTTTGTAAAGCCAGTCCTGTAACCCTATCTGTAGATGGCTCTGTACTTGAGCTTCAGTCTAAAATTGAAAAACCTTGGGGTGATATTCGATTCTGGCTTAACATTTGACCCACATGTGCAGCATATTGTCAAAACATCTTTTTTTCACCTCAGAAATATCGCTAGATTACGCTCTATGCTATCACTTACTGTGGCTGAAAAGCTGATCAAGACATTTGTGTTCTCCCGACATGACTACTGTAATGCTCTACTCGCTGTGATATCAAAATTTACATTGAACAAACTGCAGTATGTCCAAAATTCAGCAGCCAGAATCCTGAGTCCGGAGTCCTTGCATTGGGTTCCTGTCAAGTTTCATATCGACTTCAAAATCTTCATGCTCACCTATACGGCTCTGCATGGCTTGGCACCTCAGTACCTGTCTGAACTATTATCGCCCTACTTCGCACCTCGCAACCTTCGCTCTTCTAATTCTAGTCTCCTAACTGTCCCCCAAGCCTGTCTATATTGTATGGGTGACAGGGCCTTCTGTTATGCCCCTAAGCTCTGGAACTCTTTCCCCAAGGATATCAGAGAGTCACCTTCTCTAAACTCCTTCAAATCCAGACTCAAAACCTTCTTTAGAAGAGCCTTTACTTAACTGGTTCCATTCTTTACCCCTCTGCTCCTACTACACTTAGTACCACCATCCACGGTCTCCTCTGTGTATTGTAATTGTGTTTTATCTTGTGTATTCTTTTTATTTATTGTTGTCATTCTGTAAAGCGCTTTGAGAAGCCACCTTTAAAGGTGCTATATAAAATAAAGTTTTTTATTATTATTATTATTATGAAACATGTCTAAGGGATAAATAGGAACAGCAGAAATGATCAAGGCCTCTTAATAAACTAAGAATAGTTTTAAAAAACCACAATAAAAGAATAAAAACCAAGGACAAATGATACAAGTACCTACGTACCTAGGGGTCTCAGCAACGAACCATTCTCCGGTTTCCACTTCTCCTTTTTCTCTTGACTGCTTTTCCGGCGCTCTTTCCCTCTCTCTTTTCCTTCATTCTGCCTGCCTTTGGCTCCTTTCAGAGCCTTCTCTGGACAAGAGAGATGGAGAGATAGAAAGGCTTTCAAAGACCCTTACATTGAATCAGGTTTTCAAATCTTAGAATGTTTCAAAGTTAATGGTTTTGAGATGGGGCCAGGGAAGGTCACAGAACTGAATGCTATTTCTAGCAACAGGTATCTATGTTAAACATTTTGAAAATAAGACTTAAGCCACTTAAAGAGAGTCTTTGAAAGGTTGGACACAGTAGAGACAAGCTCTGTGTTATTATCACCCCTCCGCTGGTGCTGAATACTGCTTCCTAGGATCTTGCAGAAGCATCTTATTGATATGGAGCAGCACAGCAAAACGTCTGGGGTTTCCCAGGAGTAAAAGCCTGTGGGGATCTTATTGCTAAAATAACTGTCAAATCTGAAGTTGCCATTAATATATAAGGGGAATTATGGGCTACACTTCAAATTTTATTAGCTGTAAGGGAACAATCATTACAGATAACACACTACTCTGTTCACAGTCAATGGATCTGACCAGTAAATTGAAAGAGTAGTATACACTGTACAAAACAAATTAAACAGTGGAATACGAGGTTTCGTGGTTAATACAGAGGTGTAAAACAATCCCAATCCCAATAGTTCCCTCTGCAAGATGTTCTATCCTGTCTGGGGATTTCATCTTATGCTCTGTATAAACATAATGTTTCCTTTCATTGTGGGATGAATGAATGGCTTTTCCTCAGAAGTCACAGGTGGTGCTCCCATTGTCTAGAGAACATGTAATAACATAAGCCCAGTGGATTTACTCTGACGTGCTCTAAAAAAACACATCCAAGTGTTGAGCCAGGCATTCCAATTCTACTGTGCATTTTAAGCACCGCTTCTTTATATTCCACTTTCCTGAGATGTCTGTAGCTGTTAAGAGTATAAAAACAAATTAAAGGAGTGAAAAGACTTAAGCAATCCATTTTTAGACTGAAGAAAAAATCTTTTAATAAATTCAAAGTCTAAAATAGGTTACAGACTGAAGAACAGACACCTTCCATATGAATAGCTGTTGATTACAACAGTTTTTTCACAGTTCAGCTAGTGCTCTGAAGTGCACTGTTAAGTGAGCAAATGTGGGTTACCATGGCACAGTGGTGGGGCTCAGGGAGTGGCTGTGTTCTGTGACTGTTACCAGAGAGAGCTCGACTCAGCCTTGTACTGAACAGTATCAACACACAGCCCCCAAGTTATAGAAATACTTTGCATTGATGCAAAGACACATTAACTTCAGCCCTGGAATAAGATATCTCTTGAGGACAATCTCAATTTATAAAAAAAAAACATAGGGCTCTGTTATATGAAACATGCTATATTACACGTTATATAAACATAATATATTAACATATAAACGTTATATTACATGTTATATAAACATGCTATATTGCTATATTCTATATTACTACTAATATTATCATACTAATAGTACTACTACTAAACCAATTTTACTAATTAGAGTTGGTGCTATCTGGTATTTTTTTATTTATAGTTAATATAGGATATTTAAATTATTTCAGTTTTATAGTATGATTTTTGCTTTCAATAAGCCCTTTCATTCAAACGTTATAAAACTATGAAACATGCAGCATATCATATTTAAAACTGCACTACAAATTCATATCTAGATCAATGAAGATACAGGATAATGTTTTAAACAAAATTTGGGATAATTAAAATAATTTTTAAAAATCCAGGATACAAATTTTAAAAAATGTTTCAATCAAAAGCAGATGAGACCTGCCTAAAACTAACAACTATTGTACACTCCAAGCTGTAAAAATTTCACAAGGGGAAATAATGAAATGAACAAGACCTACAGGACTGAAGTTATGTTTCCAAAAATAACCATTGCTAATTACTTGGATTCGTAAGGACTGTACTTAGAAAGAAATAATCCTTTCCTTGTCACTTTAGTTTGCCATGCATGGTGAAGTCCTGAGATTCTGCACATCTCCTAAACAGCTCACTCCTGTGTGCCGTGTTAAGCAACCTGAACTACTTGTCATGAAGAGAATATACATTATGAAAAGGATGCCCTGGATTCCTTTCCTCTCTCTTTCTAAATCTAAGCACAACAGAGACATTTAATATCGCAGTTATTAGGGAAGAAAAAAATCTTGTTTGATGAACTGTAGGTTTTCATCAGCATTTTTTTTTTGCTTTTTAAAAACAGCTTCTGCCTTCCTATTCAGAAGTATTGCCTGGGGACTCATGTTTGAAGTACATGATTAATTTTCTTTCTGTCTTGGTCTCTCTTCTCTGCCCAATGAGCTTCTTTGCCTATTAGCAAGGTGCTAGCACTCTTGAAATGACTTACAGCAAGCTCAAGTGCCAAGTCCCTCGCATATTCTCAGTCCCCCTCTTTACCCTGACCTCTGATAAGAAGAAAAACGGAATGTGACAAAAGGAGAATGTAAAAAAATGTTATTGGACTTAAAAAAGCAGCTGCTTCCACTATCATTTGGATCTTTATAAAAACAAGTTTGGATCAGGTTGGAAAAGAGGGAACAGCAAACATCTGTAATATGGGCTATATCACTGCACTGTCAATTTCAGAGCTATCAAGAGAAAGTGATTAACGTGCAAAATCAAATTATTATATTTTAAGGGAAAAGCTTGAACACAATACAAATAACAGCATTGTGCTACAGGTACTCTGATTTGTTCCAGGGATTTGGGCAATGATGTTGTTTCACACTTTGCACAGAGTTCTCACTCTTTATTAAAAACAATTACTTCAAAGACCAGAAACTGCAGGTACTATGAGGAGGAGGTGTACGATTAGCAGGAGTATTTATCAAATATTTAGCAGGAATATTTATAGAATATATTTTTTTAGGACGTTGGGGTTAATTTAAGAATCCACTCACCTATCTAGACCACTGACAGAATTTAAAGGGTTTTAAGTTATTTTTTAAAATATCTTCAGAAGATCACTGGTGAGCTGTGAATGTTCAGTTGCTAGAGGGAGGGCCAGAAGAAGGCACAGGATCTGAAGTAAGAACTTTACATTGTATATTGCATCTAATTTTCCACTATTGAAACACCTCAACTTCTTTTAGGATTCAGCCTTCCATAGCTTATTATGAGGCGGTCCTCCTCCAAGCATTAATTTGCATCTGTGAATAGATACAGGCATTTAGAGCTGCCTAACGAAGTCCTGCATACAGGAAAACTGCTGCTGCAGCAGCTCTGGGAAAGTGTCAGGAGCTCACAGCACAATGATGAACATCGCAATCAAAACTAACTTCAAATCTCGGCTCCATTTTACAGGCTGTCTGACCAATAAATCTCTTTCCAGGAATTCACCTGTTTCAGCACTTTCTTCTCAAATATAATAACCAAATATACTTCTAAAATCTGTCACTCAGACCACGAAACAGATGCGCTGTGAATTGCTTTAAAAAGAGTGAGTGCTACCTGCAGCGTATTACTCTCAGAACTTGGGCAGCTCCTGTATATCAGAAGCCTGGCAACACACTGTGTTGCCAAATTGCATGTAACTTACTCCCTTATTGTGAACAATTTCACAGACGTAGATGCATTCTAATCCAGTTTCCTATCTTTTACAGAAGAAAAGGGGGAGGAAAGAAACATATGAAACCCATATTTTCAGTTTGACTTGAATTTGGCTTTTGACAATGAGATCATCAGCAGACCCATCTCTGGAAAGAAAACAAGAATTTTCATTTCAGCTTTTCGATGTAGCCTTTAGTTACCAGGTGTTAAAGGGACCTAGCAATTACCATAAAAAACATCGGTAAGTTAATGTGAACTATACTGAAAGGAAAGCTTTCATTTTTTTTTCTTTGAGCTGTCTGAGTGATTTACTGCTCACTTACCTCCTGCTAAATCCTCTTCAATCAACTGGATCTGGAGGTGGAATATCTTCTCTTGTAGATCACAGAGGGAGTGCTTCATCTTCTCACGTCGTGTCACCATGTAACACAGGTTTCTAACCTGCCAAGGTGAAAAAAAAACACTCACAGCTGTTTCTGCTGCGGAGACAGAGATGATTCAGTCTGTGGTTGGGTCAAGGCTAAGTAAAGATGAAGGACGGCATTAATGAGTCACTGTTTACATCTGTGTTGAACAGTTACTCGTGTGTGAGCAGTGAGCAGGTAAGCAGTGACATTCATATTCATCACCACAGTTTTCTTCCAGGGTACAGTGCTTCACTGAAAGTCATGTATACAGTGAAATCACAGAAACATACTGCAGGGACAGGACCAGCCCATTCCCCAGGTTTTCCAAGAGCAGTGTAGTCAGCTTCACCATGCTTTATCATTTCTCACCAGGTATCCATTTTTTAAGCGCAGAGCTGATTCAATCACTCATCACATTGCAAATTTGTGTCTGCCTCAGTTTTCTCCATCTTAATCACTGCAATACAACCTATCATTTTTAATGCATGTAAGTTTTATAGAAAAATAAATTATCTCTATATTGCATATTGATTAAAGATTTTGGCATGATTGTGATTAAGGGATTATTCAGAATTGCTCATGATACACCCAAGTGACTGAGAGTGTTGCAGAAGCATTAAATCCCTTTATTACTGAAAGAAGTGACTGAGCACAGCTGATAAGCTACTTTAACCTGTTGATTGTTAAGCATTGTGAAAAGCAAGCCCTAACTCTAAGTGATGAATCAGTTTTGGTGTAGACAAGGTGTAGACCACCCTGGTGGACATCAGCAAATGTGGCCCAGATGTGCGGAATGATAAGCTAATTGCTGTGTACAGATCAGTCGATGGGGAGATTCATGTGTGATGGTTGGGAGAAGATTGTCTTGTGTCTAGGACTGTACTTGTAGTGATTGATGCAACCTGACTGCAATGCGCTACACTGTCTCCTGAGACCTCAACTACTGCCCTTCCTGTGGGTCCATCCCAACACGACATTATTCCAGCAGGACAACATGGTGCTAATGCAAAAATGGCCTTCCTGTGAGATGACAGCGAGAGCTAAGCTGAGGATGCTCTCCTTTCCAGACTTAAACCCCATTGAACATTTGTGGGATTAAATGGGATGATGCGTGGCATCTAGGGCTCAGTGAACAGGCACATGCTTGATCAGGCCCTAAGAGAGAGTGGGACACAATCCCACAAAAGAGCATCTGCAAGCTGGTGCAAAGCATGAGTCACAGATGTACAGCTTGTGTTGATTCCAACAGTGGGCACGCATGCTACTAGCCTGTGACTTTCACAGACCCCCCCCACTGATCAACTCTGTTGATGACAAATGTTGATCAGCACAATGAATTTACCTATGACACATCTGTTTAATAGAATGTCACTGCACCTGCTACAAAACATCCTTTCTCTGGTATTAACCATTAATTGGTATTAAGATTAAGTGATAATCTTCTTCTAATGCTCAGGGTACCACTACCTCTATGGAGTCATGCATGTGTACAACAGAGAACACCCTTGCCCAATGCAACTGGAATTCTCAACATATGACGACAGTGCTGTATAAAGGAAGTCCTTTTTATGCAAGGAATTCATGAAAAACATCATAGCAAAGGTCCCCATTTCCGCTTTAATATTCCCCCACCTTATGCAACTGTACGCAGTGTTCCTGATTCCGAGTCATTCAAATCGGTTTCATATGTTTCTGCTTTAAAACAACACGTAGATGCTGAGCAGTGATTTCTGCAGTGCCTTGACACTCAGTGGTCCCCTCAGGGGACTGCGTTCCTGGGCTTCAGCCAACCCACATTTGTGCAGCCGCTAACAAAGAGCCAGAAGATGGCGCTGTGCCAGTGTGTACGCATGTGCATGTAAAAAGAACTTTCAGGCAGAGGAAAAGACAAGAAAGAACGTTCTTTGTTTGCTGGCACATGTGAGGTGATGATGGTATCATTCTCTGAAGATGGCACACAGTGGTGGTGCCTCCCTAAGCAACTAAACACTTCAACAAAGGCAAACTTGTCCACCCTGGCCACCTTCTGTGATGGCCAGAACTATGATTTTATAGTGCTAGTGTTTTTTTTGTTTATATTGTATGTGTCAACATGTTTTCAGTATGCTTTATACTTTATTTTTTTCAGAAACAATTAAGGAAGAGTACTTCTCCACATTGACAAACAGTATATCTGGGGCAAAGAGTTTAATTAAACCAAACACACTGATCTGTGTGATGTACTCTTGGTCGGTTTTGCCCTGGAAACAATCATTCTTATTTTATAAAATGTGTTTTAATGGCATGTAATAAAAAAGTGCTGGGCAAACCATATAATTTATCAATAAATTGGTTAAAAAAGAATTGTATCGGAATAAATAGAAATGCTTCAAACTAGTCTGAGGAAGAGAAATTTTTAATATTATCAGTATAAGCAATATATTCCAAGGACTAAGCATTACCACTTTTAGTTAATAAGAAAGAACAAATAGTGGTTACAAGCACTAGAATTTCCAAAGTTAACATCAAAGAATGTGGCAAAAAGGACAGGTGTATTTGCCTCAGCAGGCTAAATGAACTGATTAACAGAGTCATGGCTCCCATAAACAAGATTCATTTTTCTTTTACGTTCGTGAAGGCCAGACACCTGTTGATTTAATTATTGGATTCTGTCAGCAACCGCTTGACATTTGGTGTTTAACAGAAGGCTTCACTGCTATCATGAATATTGACATGTCAGGATGCCTCCTCAAGGAGTCGGTAAGAGTGCGCACTACACTGAATCACAGGCAATAAAATTCTTAAGTTGTTATGGAGTCAGGATGCATCTCAGAAATTGTCTGGCTAAATCCACTTAATTGCACAGCTTGCACAGCGAAAGAAGATGTGAGTAACAAAACAAATCAAAACCAAAACCAATCTCGTCATCTATCATTATGCCACTTCTTGGAGGAGGCAGGAAGTTGAGGTAAATCAGGGAATGAATAATAAGGCAGAGTTTATTAAATAAGAGCTCCCTTAGCATATTGAAACAGCTTAAAATACATAGTATATAATTGTACAGAAGTCAGAAAGCAGGCATTTACTTCAGTGTAGCTGGCGACAGATCATTTAGTGCCTTGCTGTAAAAAATAAAGAATATATCATTCCACCTGCAGGAGATTAAAGGAAAAAAGAGAATTTGTATACTGCCCGAGCATGGTAAAATTTGGTACACAGTGCGTGTTTCTAAATTATTAGGTGCAGAGCCTTTCCTCTATATACTCATTCACTCTCTGAGGCAATAATCAGTCTATAAAAACTTCCTCCTGACTTTTTGAATACAGGCTTTGTCTATGGATTCAATTAACTAAAACAATAAAAAATAAAACTCACTGACCTCCTGGTCACCATCTATGACACCATCATCACTACCCTTGACTCTTTTTCAGGTCTGTAAATCTGAGTGTCACGTTTAAGAGAGCTGTGGAAGCCCAATGAAACAGCTGTTTCATAGACACAAAAAAGCCCCGAGCCATATCTCTCTGTCTTTTGTACATTCTTGAGCCCATTAATTAGCAAATACATGGCATGCAGTCCCACCACATTAAAATGTGCCCCTCTGCTGAGCACTGTGGAATTGCGTCATTTTCTGCACCACAATTCTATGCCTGTGGCAGAAATACCTTACCAGTTTTCTGCTTTTATATACAGTACAACATCTGCTTGATGCCCAAGCTGCTATGTATCTCTATTGTGAAGTTTAATGTTACAAGATCTCTATTTCAATTACTTCTAAAAGACGGGTCATTCAGTCTAGTAAGATGGACTTCATAAAAGGCTTTTATTAAAGATCAGGATAAGAACTATAGACAAAAGGAAGAAACAGACCTTCCCAAAAAGGCGTAGTGTCTGTAAGGTTCCAACAGATGGCAATATCAAGTAACCAGAAGATGGCTTCTCATCAGGTAAGGAAGACTGCACCTCCACACCTAAGAGTCAATCTGCTTCTTCTTCACATGCTTTAGAAACCACCGCCTACTCTGCCTCCTGTCCTTGACATTCTTTAATTCCAGGGAAGAGACCCAGAACAAAGTAATACACCAATTACACCCTTACACCCGAAGAAGGCTCCACAGCTGAAACGTTGCGCTTTCTTTCTTCTCTTTTCAGCATGGAATAAACCTATTACTTGTTCCTTTCTAATACACCAATGGCAATTAATTAAAAAACACCTGTCGGAGTGTTTTTTTAACGAATGTTGCCATTTGTGTATTGGTCTATTTTTTATTTTTCTTTCCCCATGTGAAGTGATTTACATTGAGGTTTATCTCAAAATCACATCCAGCCCTGTCGTCGGTCCAGATGCTCAGTTATGGAGTTTTGGGCCACGGCTCATCCTCACACTTTCTGCTGGTCACCAATTACAAGGCCTCCCCTTCCGTTTTACTCTGGATACGAAACGTGGGAAGATAGTTTGCCAGTGGCAACTGAAGCATTAATTTCTTTACATTTACCATAAATTCATGCATATTATCTTTAGTAATACATTTACATTTAGTAGCCTTAATGTGCAGGTCTCTTCTTGAATAAATGACATATCCAATATTGGTACTGTAAATAACTGCAGGCCATTACCAGCCAGGCACAGAACTGTTGGAACTAAGGAAGGAGCCATGTAAATACCACTGTTCTTCTGTTAATGTGAATGTGAGACTGTGTAAGAATAGTGGATGTGGAAGAAGTCAAATCTAAAGAAGTGGTAATGATACTTTGGGAATTTAAGAAAACCCCTTCTTGAGCATCACTTCATGAATACCATACTTTTCGGTGCATTCCCTCCTGTCCAATTTGATATTTTGGATGCAGCAGTAAAGGTAAGAAGGAACTGCAAAGAAAAGAAGGTACAGTCGTGTCGGCCTCTGTTTTGTAGGGATATGACGAGATATTTCTCTTCTCATTACCTCTCTGCTCATTCATGAAGAAAGGGAGCAAATGGGGGCAGCAATTCAAAATAGGACAACCAAATGTCTTTCTGTACAACGGCAACATTTCACAGCTACACCTGGACAGCTGGTGCATTCTTACAAAAACAGCCCTCTGAAATATTAAAAACCCAGGTCAACTGCAGGCCAGTTATTGCTTTCATTACTTATTAACGAACTTCCATCTAACTGTAATTGAGTTAGTGTGGGGGCATGTGACACAGCTGCATTCTCTGCTGGTGCTAACAAAACACACTGCCTGAAGGAATACGGCTCTTTTTGTATTACATTAAAACATAGATGGCCCAACCACAGCACCACAGCATACTAAAGTTTAAACTATATTCTCCGGTTGGGGAGTCAGCTCCAGACTGCAATGCCTCAACAGCCTCTAATAAGGCTTGAAAATGTAATGTCTCACAGTGCATTTATCATCTAGAAGGTTAACTAGATACACAGTTACCCCTAACTGCTCCTGAAGCACAGAGTGACAACATCTCACCAAGCACACAAGGGTTAACAAGTCCCTCTTCAATGAATTATGAAAGGAATTGTGAATTCAAGGTTTTACATTTCAATAATTTATCTGACCACTGAACACCTCAGCATGCTCACCCATTCTGTGCTCCAGGTAAAAGAATACCCCAAGCCGCAGAATGATATGGCAGGGCTGAAATAAATATTTATTCACCTCTCATGATTTTTTTATAAATAAAGGAGGTATCACAGAAACTCAACTAAAGCTGTTGCACTCTGGAGTGGTTTAGAACTCAACTCCAAGCAAGGGTGGTTTTAAGAACAATGAAAATTATAGAACTTCCCAGAACAATGGATCTGACCGACATTAGACTGCAAACTTCTACTAATAATCATTTACTGATAGACTGATCGCTCCCCTCACTCACACCAAGCTCACTTAATTTCCAGTTAAAGTCTTTTGTTAAGATGCAAGTTTCCATGTACTGCCCCAGTGCTCCCAAAACACTCAAACACAACTCTCAGAGCAAACAATCAATATTACCTTTGTTTCTGACAGCTTGTTAGAGCAGCTCATTTGAGAAAAATTAAGATGGATATGCAAAAGGACAAAGGACAACAGAGAAATATTGGAGTGTCTGCCAGGGTCGACGAACCCAGTTTTACAGGAGTCCATGGCACTTCTGCAACTAATTTCAGTCTTCAGCTGACCTTTAAATCACTCAGAGAAGCTTACCTAACTACTCAATAAACGCAAAGATGTCCTTATCAGATCTTAAAGATGTCCCATTTAAACGATACCTACAGATAATGCTGCCCGCATGCTCTGGGGTTCATCGCACCTGCTTGCTCTCGGAAGAGTCAGGAACATCAGAGAGGAGTAGCTAAAATACATGCACAACAGAATATGCCGGCGAGTTTTGTGCCACTTCATATGCTAGTCTTCTGCCGTGGTCTGTTCTGAAAACACTCCAAAATTAAATAACAGGCCATTGTAAAACACTGAACTGCCAAGCCTTGTTGCTGTTGTCCTTCATATCCGAGCTCTTACCCCACTTCCTCTAACAAAATCCGACAAACGCGGTGGTGTAAAAACAGGCTTTCAACCCTTCAGGCCCAACCAAATTTTTCTGGTACTTACAGTCTGATAAATATCCAAAATGAATCTAATTACAAATTTATGCAAATCCTAAACAGAAATATGTTAAAGTCAGCAGAAACTCTCCCTCGCCACAGTACGTTCTGAAAACTGTTATTTTTCTCCAGTGCTGCCTTCTTTGTGAACCCTGAGGACTGAATAACAGAACCAGTGTGTTGCTCAAAAGAAAAGTTTAAAAATAAAGCAAGCGAAACATTTAGAAAAGTACAGGTAAGGGGGGAGTAAGTGAAAGTAAGTAAATCAAAATATCATTTGTTTCATTTCCTTTCTTTTCCACTCTGCTGAAGGCACAAACGTCCTTTTATATGCACTGTAGCAAAGAGAAGTCAGTTTGCCTCCCATACACTGAATGAAAATATTGATCATCCCCTGCCAGGCCAGTGTGGTTTGGTAACAGCTCAGAAACCAAATTTCTGCTGGCGTCATTCTTCAGGCCCAAAACTAACTTTATGCCAACATAGCACTCCATATTCTGCACAGAACATGCCAGACTGCATGGCACAGGTACAGCAATGATAGTATCTTCTCATCAGGGAATTAAGACGCTGATTGAGATGCATTTTACCAAACACACCCATTGGCGTTATTTGAAAAGTGCACAATATTTATGTTTTCTTTAAACATTGTCAATTGCATTTCTTTCCCCAACACTCTGCATTCAAACATATAATTCAGTTAAGAAATGAAGCCTGCTGCCTGTGACACAATAATCGGGGAAGATCAAAGCAGGAAGAGCTCTTGTCTGGACACAGAAGAATAACGTTACCCTGGAATCCCATGCTCAGAACTGTAGCCCTTCCTCCCTGTATGGCCCTATACACAGTTTAGTAATCTACCTCAATCCCCTCTCGCATCAATACAGTCCCAGCTGCCTGAGAATCTCACCAGAGCTAATTGACTATAACCTGTAATGCTTCTGAAGGCATCCTGGTATCTTACACTCTGTAATTTGTATAATCTTGTCTCTGACAACAACTCCAGACCTGCAACTTACAGGCTATATATATATACAATTACTAAATTATGTCCTTTTTAAACCGCACTACCTTGATTGCAGGGATGGGCGATAAAAGAAAAATTAAATAGAAAGCTCTACAGTGCATTAGAGACATTCAGCTCAATTTGCAATCACTTCAAAGGAAAATTTAATACACTGAGAATTCCCCAGGAATCTTTCTGTCAAGTTTTTTTTTCTTTTTCTGGCCATTGTGAAAGAGATACAGCACAGGAAAATGGCATGGGACTTTTTCTTCAACATGCTTCATTTTATTAAATAGTTTTAACACAGGCCTCCACATGCTTACAACTATTCCTTTCTCTTTAATCGTTTCCCAAAAAGGGCATGAGAAAGCACTTTATTCCACCCCCCCACTTTTCCACTGTAAATTTGCTCTGAAAAAAGCATTAAAACTTGCTTGATCGCGCATCACGAGTCAAACTGTCATCCTTGTGTGCTGTGCAAAGCCCTCCAATGCTGTAACACATATGCAAGCACCTATATTTGAGTAAAGAGGTGCAGTAACTCTTCAAGCAGGCAACCTACGGAAAAGACACCAGATTGTAATTCCATTCATGACAGCTTGTTCCTGCAAGAGATGAAATCAAATCACTACAACCTGTCTTTTGTCTTTCCTGTAAGAATCACTGATGTGTAGCGGACGCCTATGTATCACTAACCAAGATCCAGGAGTGAAGAATTTTTGCAGCAAAATACTCATACTCTTCCTCACCACAAAAAACAAATACTGTCCAGCTATATTATTTCAAATTCCATATTTGCTCATATTTAGAAATTAATACTATACCCTACATTAATGCAGTGCATCACAATCAAAGCCCTCAAAGCCTTCTTCTGTACTCATACTATTGTACTCCCTTGCTACCCTGTTAAGCTAACATCCGTTTCAAATTCAGAGAAAATCCTCGTGCAGCACACCAGGGCTACAAAAATGGTTCCAGTTTAACAATTCCCCTTTTACTAGTTGTTTCCGATAGCTCCATTTGCCACTTTAATTGAGAACCACCTTTATCCCTCTAATTGGTGAGACTCACAGTCAGGAACACTGAAACAAACCCGGAAAGCAACAGCAACAGCAGCTGACTGAAAAGAGCAGATGGAAAAATCGTAATAAAATTACAACATCTCAGGTATTAGCTAAATCCTCTTGATGTTTGTCTACAATGAGAAATGCAAATGTGGGATTCAGAAAGCCCCCCCCAGTAATTTTCTGTATATTGATTCAGGTTAAGCGGACTGAAATTAATTTCAAACTGTGGGTTAACCCTCCTGACATACATAGCAAATTCCACCTAGACCTGTCTGTTAATTCTAATTACGATGACACTGGCACTGTATTAAACCCTAAATGACAGTACAGAATTGGATATTTTATTTTTAAGTTTTTTTGGCAAGTCTTACATCTTGGAGTTCACTAGATTGGGCACCCTTAGTTGCATTAAGGCATCTCTGCACCCCCCTCCCCCCCCTTAATGATACAGCATAAGGTTAATAAAGCAAATGGAAGTGGCTATATACAGTAAGAACTTTAAGTCTCAAGTTATTGTAAGGCTTGTGGAGGGACAAAATGTAAAGTAAATGAGAGATCGTGAACTACTGTTATTCACCTTTGCTTTAGTTATCCCTATAATAAAAGGTTTATTTCATTACCCAACAGTCAGGTGTGTCTCCTGGATGTCATTCCAGAGCTCTATCATACTTCAATTGAGAACATTAATTACCTGTTTGGACAGCTAAGCCTTTGATGTCCTAAATCAGTTGACTATTTTATAAAGCATCCTGTACTGCCTTTAAGCAAACAGGAATGGTCCTCTGCTTCAATTTTCCTGCTGTCTAAAGAAAACAAAGAGTAAAAGGACATTGAAGAAGTAATTTAGAACTTGAAACCAAAGCCCCTGTGGCTGAAGGGCTACTCAGCAACATGCCAAGAACACTATTTAAGGAACACTGCTCTACAGTTACCGAAAAGAACTGCAACAACAAGGATTGTGTAACTACTGTACCAAGAGTCACAGACTTACAACCAAGAGTCTTCCATGTTCCTTAAGTGATCAAAGTGAAGCCAATATTATTTTTTGCCCTTTCAGAATAAGTATCAGTGGAACTTTTTGAAGCATTGTTTGGGGATGTGTGATGTATAGAAGCCCGTTTCTGCCAGGGAGTAAAAATATAACGTGCTATGGTATCTAGTAATTGCGACTTTGTATCTCAGAATTCCGAGTTTATATCTCGCAATTGCGACTTTGTATCTCAGAATTCCAAGTTTATATCTTGCAATTGCGACTTTAAATCTCAGAATTCCGAGTTTATATCTAGCAATTGCGACTTAAAATCTCAGAATTACGACTTTATTTCTCATAATTACGAGTTCATATCTCGCAATTGCAACATAGAATCCCAGAATTACGACTTCATATCTCGCAAATATGACTATATCTTGCAATTGCGACATATAATTTCAGTATTACGACTTCATATTTCGCAAATACGACTTTATATCTCACAATTGACTTAAATGTGACTTAAAATCTCAGAATTACGACTTTATATCTTGCAACTGCGACTTTTTATCTCACTTTTGCGACTTTTTATCTCACTTTTGCGAATTCGAATTAGCCCACAGTTCATTGTCTGTCCTTTTGTTATTGTAATGGATTTGGGTTCTAGGGCTTGTGCCCTCGCCGCTCCCACCCTAGTTCGTGCCTCACTGCATTGGGCTCGAACCCAGGTCTTGAAACTAAAGAAGACCTGTTATGAGCAGGGGAGGGCGGTGCCGTCACCGCACTGCAACCAGATCGTACAACCTGTAAGTCAGCTGTTCCATTACACTATATTCATAAATTGTACAGGATCTATGGGTCTGAAGACTTGTCTTGTCAAGTGTCCTGATAAAAATCAAATTAATTACACTAATTTTTATGGAATCCCATATCCGCTAGGGAGGCTTCCATAGAACCCGGATGGAATAGTGGACGGCGGGCTTTTTAAAAAGTTTTTATTTAAACACCAGAAATACAAAAAAAGAGACAGAATATGAAAAAAGATACAGAAATAGACACTTCACATCCAGAGGAATTCACAATGATAAAAGCTGAAACTTATACTTTTTACATATTTCCATTGTGTCTTGCCTTTTCATTCTTTAAATTTCTAATAGAATTTAAGTAAAAAAGGAATTGCACTTTAAAAGCATTAATAGAGGGAGCAGTATTAGACCATTTACTTTTGTGGATGAAGTATTTAGCCAAAATAATTAACAGATTAATAATAAGAACATATTCTTTATCCAAATCAGATCTAAATATAAAATATCAAAATCTTCATATTTAACATTTACCTTTAAATGTTAAGCAATAACATTTTGCAAATCTATCCAAAACAATTTTGTATATATGCAATTAACAAAACAATGTAACAAAGCTTCCTTCTCATTATTACAAAATACACATAAATCATCTTAAATCTAGAAAGTGTCAATTCAACAGGATAAAATCTATGAACGCTCTTAAATGAAATTTCTTTAACTTTATTTGTAAGACAGTATCTATCAGCAATTGTCCAAACTAATTTCCAATTTATATTCTAAGATTTTAAGTCGCAATTGTGAGATATACTGTAAAGTTGTAATTCTGAGATACAAAGTCGCAATTGCGAGATACCATAGTGCGTTTTTTTTTTACTCCCTGGTGGAAACGGGCTTCCACAGGGGGGATAGGGCGGTGGGAGGGTGATGAGTAAAAAAAAACAAAACTGAAAACAATAATAGTTTATTAAAAAGTAGTAAATAGTCTATGGAAAATCCCCAGAAAATGGTGATATGATAGGCCTTGGCATTTACCTGTAATGTGCCAGAGAATATTCTGGGAGAACTAATACTAAAAAAGAAAAATGGCAGTTCATTTGCATTACAAAACTCTCATTTTAAAGTCCGTCTTTTCTACTTGCCCAGTCCTTTCTTTTCATAAATTATGTTTTTTTGACAGAAAAAATCTTCTGCAAGGACTTTCATCTATCCATATTATTTTTGTACATATAAGCTAGCAGCAATGGAATCTAAACACACCTTAAGCCATTTTTTATTTGTCTTTATTGCCAGCTGTTAGCTGGGTACTGTCTACAAGTGGGTACACAGGGAGCATGTTTCCTTGGTAACAGGAATGTGCGGTGTCAACCCTGATGGTTTGACCATGTCTGCACTAGGCACTCACCCTCTCCAGGTCCTGCCGAAGGTGCGTGAAGAGCTTCAGTCGTCGGTACAGCACATCCTGCTCCTGCTGGGCCAGGTTGTCCACCTCATCTCTCTTAAGGGTGAGCAGCGGCTGGTTGTAGTTGGACTTCCTGCGCAGCTTCCAGTACTGGTAGAGGAAGTCAACGTGGGCGTTGGGCAGGCCCAGGCGCTCGGCTACATCCTCGGGATTCACCAGCCTGTAGAACTCATCTTCCAGTTCCTGCAGCTTCTGCTTCCGCTGGCTGGCCTTCTCCAGCGCCGTCTGGTCCTTTTTCTCCGGCTGTTCTGTCTCGCCCTCTGCAGCAGGCGCCCTGTGATCGGGCCTCTCCCCCTTGCTGCTCCCACTGTGGCAGGTGCTGCTGTGCTCCAGGCAGTAGGACTTGAACCGGACCTCATCGTTCTCAGCCAGAATGGTCCTCATCTCCAGGTTGTGGTCGAAAGCACAGGTGACATGGAAGGCTACGATGCAGGAGGGCATGGAACACTGAGGAGAGAACAGAGACAGCACTGCATCAACACTGAAACTTTGGGCTGATTACGTGATCTTTTCTCCTAGTTTCTTGAAAGTCCTCTTCCCAGGTCAGCAGCCATTAGTGACAGAGCTTCCTGGTCAAGGTTCTGTGCAGAACATGGGGTGTGATTTTATTTTCAGAGACACCAGTTATTTCCCTCATCTTGAATTACCAATCTGCTACTCACGCCAAATCTCCACTCAAACCATTTTCCCAATGACGGCCTAAGAGACTGTCACACAGAACCTTTAATCTGTCTCTACAATGTTGAAAAGCTGACTCCAAGATGCTAGCAGAAATAAAAGCTGGCTTTGCACCCTCTCAGAGCCACCACAAGCTCAAAATAAGTATTCAAAAGACCTAAAGCCTGTTGTATAAGGGAAGAGTTTATATTATGCAGAGAGATAATAAAAGTAGCATGCTAATAAACTATACTAATAAACCTGAGCACCCCGTCTGTCTGTGAATGACAAATATGTACCCTGCATATACAATATATATTTTTAATGCCTATGCAGTGTGCATACACATAAACATGGTGTATGTAGACTGAAAGAGGAAGACCTTTGTATATTGTTGTATATTGTATTGTTGTTGTATAAACCTGAACAGAATAATGTTCTTAAAGTTTTGGCAGTACTGTTTTTTAACTACAACACTGCTGGTAAATTGAGTATATAATTAGATAGATGTAGCACACTTATTGGCTCAAGTACTTCTGGTGTGCTCTTGTGATAATCACATTTTTTAAAATAAGTTCTGAAAATACTACCAAAATCAACTTTTTATTCTCTTTTTACTAGATCTCGGACTTTTGGTGACCATGCCTTTTCTGTCCCTGCTCCAGTGTTATAGAATGAACTTTCTCAGACTTTACGCAGAGACAAATTGTTGGACTCTCTTCAAATTAAAACTTAAAACTCCCCTTTTTTACCAGAGCCTATGTCTGATTACCCTACATTCTATCTGCATAATCCTGTATGCTCTTGTTTATTTTTTCTTTTACTTTTTATTGTACTTTTTTGTCTTTCCTTTATTACTATCTACAGTGTTCTTGGGTTTGGTAAGGCATTTAATAAATGAAATATATTATTTTTTAATGATGATTAAACCGTGGCTTGAAAATTACACAGATTTGCTTAAAAAAATATATTTCACTCTATTCCTGCTGAATAAATTGATAACTGTATGGACAGAAAAAAAACTTTTTTAACCAGGTGCTTTGAAGTGTTAGTAGAGTATTGTAGATACTGTATAGTGTTGCTAAGTATTCTAAACTTAAGCATTCCTAAACTTTGACTGGACAGTGTTACAGTAAAACTGGTCTCTTTTAGGCTATAGTTTATGGTATAGTCATCTCAGGTCTTTTAATCAGGTGCTTACTTGTTCTAGGTAGATCAGGGATTTGTGATAGCCCTGACAGAACACCACTAAAAATATAAGATATCCAGTACAGTAACCAAGCCTGTTTTGAAAGCATGAAGGGTAGAAAGTGATAGTGAGATGGAATTTTCCATAGCTTTAGACAACCTTCTAAAATTAAACCTTCATAACAGTTATTCATCGCTATTTCTAACTTAAAAAACTTTGTGGGGATGTCCCTACAAGACCTATTTTCCATTTCTTTCCAACAGCAAAAGATGCTGCCTACATACTGTACTGTGTAGGACAGCTGTTCTGAGATCCAGCAGATGAATCTGTCTTGTTCTTCTGTCTCAAGCTAAAAACATTTCTTGTAGCTCACTTTTTTGCACAGGTAATTGATTTAAAGATGCTGCTCGTAGTTTAAATTTCTTAATTTGATTAACATTCAGATTCAAATCCATTCAATCTACAGTACATTACCACAGTTCGAAACTCCTTTTGTCAGAGCTATACTTAAACACAAACAGATGGAAGAACTATGAAGCTATAACACTCACAACTGCCTCATGTTTGGTTAAGCCTGATCAACTGCAATACTTTCTAGACAGAGGGATACTTTCATACAGGAAAATCTTTTTAAGAGGTACCTTAACATCTTCTTATTAAGTTACTGTTTTTCAACACATTTTGAAAAATTTAACTTTTGTGTAAATTAAGAGAAAAAATGTGAAGCACCTGCAGGAATTTAAATCAAGAAAGCCTGTGATAAAATTGGTTGGTAAATAGGAACTAAGAGTACAGATAATGGTTAAATTCTCAAACTGGCATGATGTAATTAGTGGAGTACCACAGGGATATGCACTACGGCCACTGATCTTCCTATTTAATATCAATCTTCTAGATTCAGGTATACAGTAGTTAGTAAACTAGTCTCATTTGCAGACAATCTTCAAATAGTGGGATTATTGAAAATACAAGCAACAGATAGAGCTAAAGAAAAGATTTAGATAAAATTCAAGACTGGGCAAACACCTGTCAGTTGATGTGTAAATCTATATACGGGGAGAGTATTACATGCACATAGAAGAAACAAAAGCTACTCATGAAAACAACTTAGGCTTCATATACAAATATCATTTACATCTTTTAGACAATGCGAGGAAGCAATAAAAATAGCAAACAAAATTAGGATATACAGTTAAAAGTGTAGAATTTAAATTAAGGGATCTCTTGCTACAGTGTACAATGCAACAGTAAAAACCTATTTAGAATATTGTGTACAAATTTATTCACCAAGAGAAGAGCAACCAGATTCAATCCAGGGTTTAAGGAAATGCAGGCTGCAGGAACTGAAGTCTTCAGCAGAGTAGACTATGAGGGGCCTGATCCAAGTATTCATAATCCTCAAAGCCACTGACAAAGCAACCCAGTGGAATTCTTCAGAATAAGCAATGAAACATGAACTGGAGAACACAAGTGGAAACTACATAGAAGTGAATTTAAAACTGAGAAGAGGAGGCAACTCTTTAAGGAAGGGATTGTGAGAGTATTGAACATGGTACAGAGCTGCTACTCAGTCACTCAAGCTGGTCAAGTCGTTGAAGCTGATACCCTGGTTTCTTTGGCAGACATCTGGATGTGATCCTTGAATCAATTAACTAGCAAACAGACTAGATGTACTAAATGTAACCTTTCTTATGTAAAAGCCTTGGTATCTGTGGCAGTCAAAAAATGATCAAGGACAGATCAGACACATGGTTTGCTTTGGCACAGTGTACCTGTACTTGTCAGTACTACAAATATCATATTTTGACTAATAATGCAAAGGACACAAATCCAAAAAGCACAGCAATCAGAAGATCAGGAAGCATGTTTGCAAAGTAACTACTGTACATCATTGTTAAATCACTTCATATTGCAGTAAAACCTCTTACTGAACAGTTTTAGGAAAGAACTGCCTTCTCTGCAACTTTGTACAGTATGGAAATGAAATCACTTCATTACATTAGGCCCACAAGTGGAACAGAAATATGCTGTTGAAGAAACAAATTATTATCTGCAGATGTCAGGAGGATTTTGTGACAAATCAGTGTAAGCAACTCTAAGTGAACTGAGTTCAAAACTGCCTGAGATTTCAAAGATCTGATAATGTTTGCGGTTTCAGGATTCTGTAGCTTACTGTCAAAACAGACAGAGCTCCATTGTCCAATAAGGTTAAAATACATATTCATGACTGCAGGTCTCATTCAGTGCAGCGCATTACCAAGACAATCAAAACAGCATGCTATAGCAGTCCTGCACCTTGGGTACGACTATTCTCAAACTTGTCCCACTTGGGCTTTGGGGAATAAAAGGACAGAAAACTACTGTCAGCTTACAATGCAGGAGTTCAAGACTACTCCCCTTAAAAAAAACTACTTTCATATTCAGTGCCAAGATACATTAGAAGGAAATATACAAAAAATGAACACATAAAAACAGTGTAAAAATCAATTCCAGGCAGCACTGATATGAATTTGCAGTATTCTTGTTATTTTCATCAAGTGACGAAGGAAAGTTACTTGCTCTGAGTGTGTTACTGCACTGCGACCTGGGCTCCTCCCTTGGTCTCCTTGTTTGCCTAACACACTGTAGCGCACGGCAGAGAAGGTGGGGTGTGGCAGGGATGCTGGTGTTTTTACTTTGCTGACCACATCCTTTCTCATTTAAGTTTTACCACCTCCAAATACATGCTGGCAAGGTGCTGCATAACATACAGTACAAGCAATTCTCGTTGGTATGGGCGTGTCCCACTTCTGTCAACAACTCATTTTTGAAAAACACCAACTTTGTAATATTTTGTGTTCGGCTAGGTGTGCAAAAATGTTGAATTGATTAACTGAACAGTATACTAACTCTGACTCTAAGTAGTCGCATAAAAAAGAAAGCAGGCAGGCAGAGCAGGCTGCTGTGTGCTTGTGTCAGTGAGGATGCAGGGGAGCACACTAACCTGAATGCAGGTGCCAGTGTGCTCTCGGCACAGACTGCAGGAAAGTGCCCAACGACTGGCTGGGATATGGGACACCTTGGTGATGGGTTCCATCTTCTCTGGGCAACCTATGCTCACCTAAAAAAAAAAAATGAAAGGATTACAGCTGGAATTGTTGAAATGTCTCGGAATTCTCGGCACCAAAATCCAGCCAGTTGAAGGGCAAAAAAAAACCCAGTCAAGACCATTTAAGTATTGGGGCACAGTAGAAAGTGGTCAGCATTTCTGCCTCTCAGTGCTGGGGCCCTGGGTTCAATTCCGGACCTGGGCTGCTATCTGTGTGGAGTTTGTATGTTTTCCCCTTGTTCACATGAGGTTTCCTCAGGGTGCTCCAGTTTCCACCCATTGTTCAAAAACATACAGGTAGGTTAACTGGTTTCTGGGAAAATTGGCCCTCATGTGAGTGTGTGTGTCTCTGTGTGTGCCTCTGTGTGTGATCTTCTCCAGAGCTGCCTTGCACCCATTGCTTGCTGGGACTGGCTCTGGCTCCCTCATGACCCTGAACTGGGAGAAGAGGTTAGAAAATGGATGGATTGATGTTCATTTGAAATGGTATATTCAATGTAGGCCTGGTGTAAAACCAAGCAGTTGTTTTTTTTTCTTTTAAAAGGAGTTAAAGAAAAGGAATAGTGACATTTGTTATGTAAAAATGATCTAAACTTTAATGTTGAAATGTTACTGGCAGATAAGTCAGTATTTGGGGGGCATTTCTGGAATCCTTAAATGAAGACCTTTATATTTCTATAAGTGTAATGTCCTCCCAGGGTTAAAAAAATATGTGCTGAATTTGTGACCATATGCGTAGAAAATTTGGCCACCCTGTCTATGTCACCCGTCCAGCTAGAGTGGCTCCACACAGCGACCCAGGAATTTCTTTTCATAATATCTGTGGTCTAGACAGCCTATGCTGAACCAGCTCTTTTGAGAACTGCAATCACACAGTGAACATTCGCCTTTCGTTTTTATAACATTCTCTTTCACCTCTTTTTAGGCGACCAACTCAATGAATACACTTAAATCTGCCATGAAAGCCCCATGTCTCTTTATCCTTTTGTCACTTAAATAATCCATGAAAAAGCATTTAATACCAGCTACTGACTTTAATCATTCCAATGGAAGTGTTAAAAAACATAGTAAATGACGGAAATGAGAGTGCTGTGGAATTGAACACATGATTAAAATGTCCATGCTGTGAAAGCTTGCTCCAGCATGCATAAAATTTTTTAAAATGTAGAAGGACAAAGTGAGCTATTTTTAATCTGTTTTCCACACATCTAAAACCTGTGAAGCTTTCAAATGACCAACCAGAAGAAAAAAATTTAGAACTAAGTCAAATGCATCCGAGTGACTATTTTTCCTGAAATAATTTAGAAATAATAACAGAAATTCTCCAGTAAGCAGCCACATCATTTAGAATGACGCTGTATCATACTGGCTCAATATTCCTGTCATATGCAAAACATAAAGGACAACAAGAAACATTTACAGAACCATTTTGTAACACAGCAGAACGTGCCAAAAGGAAATCAAATTTCTTAGTGTCCAGGGGAGAAAACCTTTTGCTTAGCACCCCTGTTGTATGTGTGAAGTTCACAGCTCCACGTTGTCATTATTAACACACTGCTGTTTCCTTTATAAAATGTGCTGCAAAGTGGTTGTTCCTGACAAAAAAACTGATTAATCAAAGGTGACAAACTATTATCATTGTCTGGGAAGAGGTTTTAAATCTTGGCAAAATGTTTCTGTCACTAAACAAAGTGAATTTTTCAGAATTCACTTGCCAAGTCTCTCCTTCAGCGCCAGTTTCTGTGTGGAACTGGATGGTCAGAAAGAGACAAGAGTCTCTCTGCTTCGTCAACACAGCAGAGCCTATCTTACCTCTGGTATCCATAAGGCACAGCTGACGTGAACCCACTTGGTTCCACTGCGGGTGGGTTTCAAGGCTCCCCCTCTCTTCGGGCACAGCAGGCATTTGGGTTGGACCCCTAGAGCGCAGGTACGGCACAGCCAGTTTCCTGTGGGCACTTTCAGGATGCCGTAACATGCCTGTGAAAAAGACGGATTTGAGGGCTGATTTCTAGGCTGCATTTTGGCCAGCCCTGTGAATCTACTATAACTCTCTGAACTTCTTCCCCAAAAAGAAACAACACCAAGTGTGCATAGGTGTATAACAAACAAACAAATTTATAGAAAAGGAACCGTTTTAAAGAGTAAATGAAATATTACACATACAGTTTAGAGCTTCTAAAACTATAAATAGGAAATTTATTGGGATCTTTATTTCATTTAAGCACACATTCATGCTTGAAAATGCAACATAAAATAAAACTGAAGTTTTTTCCACACAGCTGAAGAAGGTTTCTTTCTTTTTTTTTGTTGCACAGAATTACCCTCTTCTTGGATTTTTTCCTTCGTTTTACTTGTTTCACAGAACAATATTAGAAACTAAGAAATATCCAAGACAGAAGAGGCTATTCAACCCATCAATGCCTTCATATCGTTATAGTATAAAACCAAGACTTTATAGTATAAAACTTCCCAGCATCTCCACCTCCACAACGTGCCCTGTTAATCCATTAATAATTGCTTACACTTATATAGCGCTTTTCTGGATACTCCACTCAAAGTGCTTTATAGGTAATGGGGACTCCCCTCCACCACCACCAATGTGCAGCATCCACCTGGATGGTGAGACAGCAGCCATAGTGCGCCAGAACGCTCACCACACATCAGCTATCAGTGGAGAGGAGAGCAGAGTAATGAAGCCAATTCATAGATGGGGATTATTAGGAGGCCATGATTGGTAAGGGCCAATGGGAAACTTGGCAGGACACCAGGGTTACACCCCTACTCTTTTCAAGAAACGTCCTGGGATTTTTAATGACCACAGAAAGTCAGAACCTCGGTTTTATGTCTCATCCGAAGGACGGTGCCCGTATTAATAATAATTAATTAATTAATTAATTATTAATAATAACAACATATGAATATATCTAAAAGTACTGTTACTCAAGGCTGGCTGCGACCACGTTTCCAGTTATGTGCGCAGGATTACCAAACCCTTCCACCGTACCTGATGGACGCAGACATTGCACTTGTCACAGAAGACCATCTCATTCCCATCCTCGCCCTCGGGCGAGCGGCACACATCACACACCACGTCCTCGTCGTACTCGATCCCGAGCCCCTCCTCCGTCTCGATGGCAATCTGCATGTTCTCGTAGCAGTGGCTCTCCAGATCCCCGATGACGCGCTCCATCGTGAGCTCGTCCAGCTCCGGCAGGGCTACGGGACAGAGGCGGAGCAGAAAGTTGAAAAAAACAGAGGGGGGGGGGGGTTGTGCCAGCCCTTGAAAGACTACTTTCTTCCCAGCTACAGCACAGCAGGTTTGCAGTCTCTGCTCAGCCTGAGGAATGAGAAGCCTCACAGACCAAAGGTATTCGACAGCATATCGGGGGACTGCATTAATCTGGGTCATTTTCTAGTAGATAAAACGAAAATTGCATTTCGATTGTCATGAATCATTACACCTTTTCTCTTTCAAATTCAGACAGCATCCAGCAGTCTAAACCAATGTTCCACTCTTTACTGAAAAATATTTATTTTACATTCTATTTGATTTTTTATTTATTTTTGCTACAGGCAGAAGTGCTCAGGGTGTTGGCTTTGAACATAGTGAAAGGTGTGGTCTGTGTTCAGTAGCTCACTTCATGAGTACACCAGTGTATCTGTAGAAATGGAGCCCTGTGTTATATCCTCCAGCTGAAGAGATGATTGGATTCTAAAAATTAGACACATTCAACACATGACCTATTATTTATTTTATTCTCCCAAATTTATTTTAATTTCTTATAATCAAACAATTGTCAGTTGCTGCCAACTGTGGGACAACATTCATCTGAAGCCTAATTCCTAACGTGAAGATCTATCAGTATCTATCAGTTTAATACTGTTCCCCCTGGCACCAGGAAGCCTGTACTGATAAGAGATACACTGCTTTCACAGCAAACAAGGTGGAAAGTGGGTTAATAATTTACTTGAGAGTACATGACATTTAAAGAGGGAACTGAAAGGTTGGAAAAAGAAATTCACATCTGATAGTAAAGAACAGTAAAGAAAACAGGAAGGCTTAGCTGTTTTTTAAAAAGTATAAACAATATCCCAGGACCCAGAATTTGTCTAATGGTATCATGAAATGATGATATTGTTTGTTCAGAAGCTAACGGGAGCTGTATAGTAAAGTAGAGAAAGTAAGAAATTATACTTTTTTAGAAACACTCACTGAGAAGGAAGCTGGAAATCAAAGCATCATTTCAATTTCTAACATCTCTGTAATTATTTAGAAAGAAAGAAAACCGAGGGCTAAAATGCTCTTACTCCTTCTCAAGAAGATGACCCAAGTCATCTAAAAATGGCATGTGATAAGAGACAATGTTGTACAGAACTAGCTTTTGTGAAAACATAAGAGCCTGGAGAATTAAACAGTTGAGTTAAACTTCCTGTTCTTTAAACATGGGATCACGTCAGAAATTAGTTAGCTGTTATGAGATCTTAAGGGTCATAAGTCCACATTATATAAGCAAAAAACCATGGCACAGGTCCACAGTGACAAGACCTGGGACTCGGGGATGCGTGTGAACACACAGGGGCCTGAGGGAAGGCCCTTGTCTGGCTCGCCCTGTTCTTGCTCTTGGCGCTGCTGCGCCACAGTCAGAAGCGTCAGGTGAAACCACGGGAAAGCAAGCCAGTGTACCCATTTCCCTGAATTCAGAGTTGACCAGCTCCAGCCAGTAGACATCCAGGTCATCCAGGTCATAGCGGCACAGCGGCTCCGTGGAGGTCCTCCTGCCCACGTAGCCGGACTCTGGGGACACCGACCCCATCAGCAAGCTCTGAGACGCAGAGTAGAAAGGGATACGGCTGACTTCCGGCAACACCCTGCACAAGCACACAAGTACGTTACAGACAGCTGTTCACTGCAAGCCAATCTTCAAGAAACACAAATCTTCAAACACATCTTTCAGCCTACCAGAGCCTAAATACTAACCTCCTGATTCACATGGCTTGAAGATATTCAAATGATGTTTTTATAGGTCTGATTCATTTAATATACTAACAACAGAGGACAGCATGGTGGCATGGCCCATCACACTGCTGTTTCAGGGTTCTCAGGTGCTGGGTTTGGTTCCAGAGTGGGGTGCCTTCTGTGCGGAGTTTTGCATGTTCTTCTTAAACTGCATGTTTTTTTTTTCAAGGGACTCCCTTTTCCACGCACCTTTCAAAAATCTGCTGGCTAGGTAAACTCCTAAACTGGTTAAGTCCTAAAGTCTCTAAACTGTAAGTGTCCTGCAATGGATTGGTGTCTCATCCAAAGAGAAGTCTCACCATGCACCCTCTGCTTCTGAGACAGGCTCTTGATTGTTGTGGCCCTTACCAAGAATAAGCATAGTTCTCATAGTCTCTTAATCTCCATAATATATGCATTCACACTTGAGTGGGAGAATGATAGTTGTTTTTCCTTCTTTCATTCTAATTTTCATTGTTAAACAAACCTCTCTTTGTTCTCTGCAGCTTGTATGCTGACCCAGCTCCTCGGTCTAACCTACTAATAATAACTATTCAATATTTCACTAGTAAAATATTCTGGGAGTTACCCTGGAGAAAGCTTGACTAATGTGGTTGGAGTGTCAGCCGTCTTGAGGTGCTTTAACTCACTGGTTGATTGGCATTAGAACACAGCCATGCCCTGATCTCACTGGGCAGGAAACCAGTCAATTAGTCACTCACAGGCCGGCCTCCAGCTCTTAAAAAGCTGTCAGCCCAGCCTCTGTTAGACAACTTCAAAACAAGGAAAGAATGCTGTTTTGTGCATTTTGATGTTTAATTTGTGAACATTTCGCTTTTTGAGCTTTTTTGGAGTGTGCATGCACTTTTATTTTTTGATTTATAAAAGCATGTTAAAGAACAACATTTCAGTCCTTCACCAACCCACACAAGGTCCGTCTTGTCATATTGTCACATTGTACCACATACATGCTGAAGTGTGTTTAGGATTCTTCACCTCTAACTACAAAGCTATGGATTCAAATTCCAGAAGGGACACTGCTTTTGGATCCTTTTGAGTATGTCACTGAGCTAGATAAAAGTGTCAGCGAAACACTTTATACATATTTGAATTACTAATAACACCTTGTGTTAAACAGAATTTTATTTTTCATTCATTGCCTGTAATCTAAATTAGCTTGGATAAAATATCTACTAAAGAATTATAAGTATTTTATTACTTTAGTTAAAATGAGAGTCAGAGATTGGAGAGCAAAAACAGAGTTACAATGTACCATACAGTCTTTAGAGTTCTCAAGAGTGTACTTTTGCTGATCTAGGTTTTTAGGTCACGGAAATCAATTTGACTTGCACTGACATATAACAAAACTGTCAAATCTTCTCCAACTGATATTCAATCCAGAATGAAACCAGCAGACCACAAAGTTCGCCAACAGCTCAGCTCTGTATACCACAATGTTGTGAGAGCGTGTACACTTATGAACACAGAATGCACAAACTCCTCAAACTGGGAAAGCAAAAAGAATCAGTGAAAATGTTCCACAAATCTAAGTTATTAAACTATTCATCATTCGTACCTACAAATGCATGTATGAAAAGGTGTGCGCAAGATATTAAGAATTATTTTTTTATTGCAAAATGGTCTTTTTTGTAAACACACTTATCCCAACTGTTTGCAGTAAGAATGCTACACATTGTTCTTTTAAAGTTGAACATGTAGGAAAGCAAAAAAGAGGTTTTCCTGTTGTTTTTAACAACGCCAAAACAGTTCTGAATCACTGATGGATACAATGCGTGAAACATACTGGGCGGAGTGGCTAAGGATCTGTACTTGTGACTGGAAGATTTCCAGTTCAAATCCCACGGCCGGCAGATGAATCCTACTCTGTTGGGCCCCTGAGCAAGGCCCTTAACCCCAACTGCTCCAGGGGCGCTGTATAAATGGCTGACCCTGCGCTCTGACCCCAAGCTTCTCTCTCCCCGTCTGTGTGTCTCATGGAGAGCAAGCTGGAGTATGTGAAAAAACAAATTCCTAATGCAAGAAATTGTATAGGGCTAATAAAGTGATCTTACCTTAATGGTATTTTCAATGGTCTGAAAACTCTACGGTGATCCCATCTGCATGACTGTTTTTTCTTAGCATCAATCCTAGCTTTCTTAGCTTTCTTAGTTTTTGTACCTGTTGGATGGGCTACATTTCTTCGTTGTTTTCATTTACCTACTTCTTTTGTATGGTGCAATCTTTTAATAACCTTCCCTTGGACTGTCCTTGCATTGATGTAAATTCATTTAGAGGCCATTTTTGTGACCTCACTGATTGATACAATATTGCAAACAATATATACACACACATTCACAATATGCATTCCTGCCTATAGATGTTACATGTTTTTGCGGTGTCATGGTTTAGAGAGAGGGTGGGGGAGAGGGTGGAGTTGTTTTTTATATAAAAGTTTTTAATTTGTTTTTTGATCGCTGGAATGTCAATGGCAATAAATGTATATTGTGCATGTTTTGCTATAACCTGCTCAGTTTTATCCTACAGAACTTCTCCTTCCTTCTACACCTTCAGTCCCTGTAATTAATTCTGTTGATCTTGCTTAGGAGAATTTACTACACAGGGTGTGAAACAGAGTGAAGGTAGATGTTGCTATCTCAGCCAGAAGCCATGGTAATTTTCCGGTAATATTAAAGTATATTTATAGAGCAGTAAATATGGAGTGTTCTCTGAAACACAGTGGGATATAAATGTACAAACATGAATATGTAGCCATTTAAAAACAATCTCCTGTAGCCACTCTTTGCATGTCATCTTGTTAAAATCTCTTCAGCAGAGAAGGCACAGCTGTAGGAGGTTCAGCTGTCTCCCAAGACATTATTTTTGAAATATGCCAATACACTGCTGCCAACGCAATGATTCCACTTGTTCTTTTATTAGGTTTTGTCACTGTACACATAATCAATTCAAACACCTCTCTGCAATCGGTGAGTTCTCAAAGCGAAGGAGTGTTTCAGTTTCTACCAGGCTGTTGTCACAGATAAAGAGTCACTTGTGGCTGTTGCGTGCTGAAACAGCAATTTCCTTTTTAACCTGAAGCACACAACTTTATAGGGTTTGGAAAGCATTTATCATCTGGCACAGTTTTTGTGCAACGGATCAATGGCAGCAGTGGCCTGCTCCTTTGCAGGAGAATACACTGGGAGGATGTACAGCAAGGGCACAAGTGGTCCTTAAAGCTAACCCCTTCAAGAAGGATGATGTAATATGGAAGATAAAGGGAGAGTTCCTTTTTTTGGTCTTGCTCAGTGCTTTTCTTTTTTCACCTTTCACTAACATCTCTAAAAGAGCACCAACATGGACTAAACAGCTGCCAAGGGACCAATTGCTGCCTCCAACAATCTTTTCTCGTCTTTTATTGCTACCTCAAATGCAGACATCACGTCCATGAAATATGAGAAGATGATCTCCTCTCAATGAAAAGATATTTAAGCCAGAAGGATGTCCTTTTTATTCCCTGAGCAGCCAGGCCTCTGCTCTCTGTGTCTAACAGGCAGCTGTTTGGCATCTTTGTGCAGCCATTAACCCGGAGCAGTGCAGGGCACTCGGCTAGATGCAAGGCACTGAGTGGAGTGGGAAAGCGAGCCAGCGTATGCCGGACAGTCTGGCCTGAGAACAAGCTGCGCCGGTAGGAGGGCAGAGAAACAGGCCTCTGGGACACAGCTGGCCCTCGTGCGTCAGAGCAGGAAAGGGCTAGTGTGAGCTAGCCAATCAGGCGGCAGCCCGACAAGACCACGGAGAATAGTGCCGACTCATGCCTTGTCCTGTGTTATCTGGCTAGAGGGCTGCAGAGTCATAAGCAAACAAGGCGTGGGCGAGTGGCACAGGGGAATCATAATGGAATAAATCTATCTGTATCTTTTCATCTCTGCTGGTGCGCACAGCTTCTCAGTCTTTCATACAGCACATGGATATTCTCTTCCATGCATTTCATTGCAGCATTAAAACCAATCAGCAATTCATTTAATAAGAGTATGCAGTACATAAGAGTATGCAGCCTCAAATATCATGCCTAGACAACACGTAGCTTTTCAGCATTTCTAACAGCCACTAAATGCACTTGACATTTCAACAAGCAAGAATTCCTTTCATTGTGTCATTCTTTTCTCCCCTCTCAGAGTTTTCACACCTTTGATATGCTTGTTAACCGTCTTCCAAAACAAAAATGACATCCTCTCCCCCCGCCTACTCCCTTTTTTCTCTTGTCAGGCAGCATATTCTACCTAGAGCTAGATCTGCCAGGGCTGGTGACACCACGCTCTCTCCCCGCTGCAGAGAGCTCTGGGCCAGCACGCAAGTATCACTCAGCAGCATCACACACACAACCTGTCTCTTTGGGGGAGCTCCTTTTTACAACCACTGCTGGAATCTCCAGCCACAGCTCCAGTCCTCACAGGAAGGAAACGGAGAGAAAAAATAAGCCACACTCCTCTGAGCAATGTTCCAGGGAGCCACGCTATGACAGCTATCACTTAGGTTTAGTGGGAGAAGCTGTCACGTAGCTGACAGGATGCTTTCCTCGTGAACTCTGCACAGTGAGGACAAAATACTGCTTGAAAGGAAAAAAACCATCATGATCACCAAGCTTTCTTCCCATGTGCAGTAAATACATATAGATACAGAGACCGCCTCACCAACATTTCTCACTATATGCTTAGTGTCTACGCATACTAATTCATCTCAGAATGGACAAGATTAAATAAGAAAATTTTACTGAACCAATAAGGTTCAAAATGTTTCTTGGCTCTGCATATATAATCGATTCTCTCTACCACGCAGTTTTCACCTCTGCAAGGTTTCCTGTTAAATGGTACACTTTCCCTGCTGCACTGATTTAAAATGGGCCTTTTCCAATAACCCTGGAGGTAAGGCTTCAGATGCAGAAAAGGAACAATAATGTTTCCTGAACTGCTTTGAATGTAACTGTGAGGCTCTATTTTCACTTTCCAACAGCACTGAAGATGCCAAAGAAAAATAAGAAGAGATATGACTGCACCCATTTTTTTCTCTCACCAAGGAGAATCGTAATCGTTCAGTTTAATTAAGAGACAGAGCCACTGCACTGTACTATGATGAAGAAAGAAACATGTTAAGCCCGCTTTTGCTAGGAACCTGAATGTTTCAAATGTCTAATACAAAGCACTAGGTTCAAGTCACAACTCATATTCCTATCTGACAGGCACTAACAAAGAGGCCTGAGGTAGAAACTGGGATAATCACAAGCTTCTGTCATTGGATGTGACAAATAGTGAAATTAAGGTGGCAGTTGAAACACAGTCTGGCGCAAAATGTTAAAGAAAACATAAAGTACAATAAGAAGGTTCTTTTTTTTGTTTAAGATTTATGTGAGTCAGTACTACCCCTTCAAGGAATTACCAGATTCGGCTAACTGCAGGCAGTGTTTTTCATTGCTTATTTAGATTTGAAGTAATATAGAGAGGGTACAGTTATTCTTGTAGTGTACTTGAGTGGCTTGCCATACACAAGACAAGACAAGAGAAAAAAATGTGTTTAACTGCTTCTTCCAATTCAGGATCACGGGGGCCTATTCCACCAAGCAGGGATTTGTGATACGGGATGGATGTTTTTTATTAGTTAGAATGTTATTTTGAGTGGGTTAACTATTAAGTTTATATATAAGTTATCTAAGTCAAGATGTTTTACTTTTTGTACAAAAAGTACTACTTAGGTACAGCGATTCTTATTTGTATTTCTAAATGTTGGCCCTGATAATAAACACCAAATAAAGTATATAATTTGTTAGGATGATTGTATACACTGTATTAAGTGTGAAGCTATCTGTTTAAAAGACACTCGAAAACAAAGAATGGCAACTTAGTTGGAAAATCAACTGACTGCTTTGGACAGCATCTCCATCTTTCTAACACCAAAAGCAGGTGTTTGGTCACAGCATTATAGGCAGTGAAAGTGCTGTTGTTCTTTAGGCCAACATTTTAATATTGCTCATACAACTGTATAATTTTTATTACTCCTGCTTTAGAAGAGTATTAGTAAAATACTTTTTGCCAAAAAGTGCATGAAGTTGTCAGAAGCTATACCATCCTGCAGTTCACAACTGGCAACCCACTGAAGCTAAGCAGGTGTGAGCCTGGTCAGTACCTGGATGTGAGACCTCCTGGGAAAAGCTAAGGCTGCTGCTGGAAGACGTGTTAGTGGGGCTAGTAGGGGGCGCTCACCCTGCGGTCTGTGTGGGTCCTAATGCCCCAGTATAGTGATGGGGACATTAGACTGGAAAAAGGCGCCATCCTTTGGATGAGATGCAAAAATGAGGTCCTGACTCTGTGATCATTAAAAAATCCCAGGACTTCTCTTCAAAAGAGTAGGAGTGTTACCCTGGTGTCCTGGCTAAATTTCCCATTGGCCTTTATCAATCATGGCTCCACAATAATCCCCATTTATGAATTGGCTTCTGCGATAGCTGATGAGAGTATTAGTGCACTATGGTTGATATTGCATCATCCAGGTGGATGCTGCACATTGGTGGTGGAGGGGAGTCCCCATTTGCCTGCAAAGTGCTTTGAGTGGAGTGTCCAGAAAAGGACTATTGTATATAATTGTAAGCAACTGTAATTATTATGATTATGATTATGAAAAAGTTAAAAAAAGGTACTGGTTTTCAAAAAGACTCAAAACAAACTGACATATGCATTTCAAGTAGACATAGGAAACTCAGCAGGCTCAATTAGTAGCAACTATTTAAAAAGTTTTTGACTTGCAACCTGATGACCGACAATAGGAGAGGACATTTTTAAAGTGCTGAATCAGTACACAAAACAAGTACATGTAAGATTTGTGTGGGACAACTGCTTCAATATGTGCACAGATAGAGTAAAGGCTGTGACTGGCAGTAAAAATGGGCTGATTGTGAGAATAGAACAGGTAGCATCAAAAAAAGCTGAGCCCCAAGCAGGAAGATGTTTACCACATGTTTCAAAAATCACTCACTTTTGCCACTCTGTGGAAAAGTACTACAGTTACATTCTGCATCCCAAATTTCACTGGCTCTCCCATGAATCTGCACTAGGTAGAATGTTTGATCTGCAAGTGGAGTAACTCTGTTTCTGTTGGTTCAGAGATCTATGTTGGTTAGTTGAAAAAAATCCAAATGGAATCTGCAAAATCAGTATGCTTGTCAGATGAATCTGAAAAAACTAAACATGCGCAACACCAGCATGCAGGGACAAGATTCCAATGTGATGGATCTGTGTAACAAAATCTAATTAAATTAATGAAATGATTAAACCATCAGAAATCGCTGATATTTCAGACTTAATATGCAGCAATTTCTTTTTGCTCAATTTTTGGCAAAATGGGAAAATCATTACTAATCGGTCAAGACTAGACTGGGTGTGAGATCCCTTTTCAAATGACACCAATAAAGACAAGCTGCAGAGCCTGCATGTGCACAAAGAAGCCAAATTGGTCAAATTGACCAATGATCAGTATTTACCCCAGAAGTGCCAGAGCTGCGGATGAAACATCTAATGTTTTTTGTTGCATATCTGAATCTGAATATCAAGAGCTTACTAACTTGGACAGCAAAGACAGCCCTGCTACTGTTTGCAATTGCATATTAATGTGAATGTCGCTTTCCTGCACTGGTTGATTTTAAAACAAAACAATGAAAATACCTGGAAAAGCTCAACAGGTTGTGGAAGATCGCCAAGCATCCCACTGAAATGGACCTTTTGAAATGGCAGCCATTTCTTTCAAATAAGCTTTAATAATTATTGGTATTGTGTAGTAATCAAGTCCTGTACCAAGCTGAAATGCTCAGAGACATAGGATGCAGCTATTTTCATGAACTGGCAGGTTATAGAGTGCATACAATGTTACTTTGAGTACCCTGTCCTATAGCACATCTGTAGTAATATTAAATTCAAGAAAAGAATATAAAGGAATGTTTAAGTTGAAACCTTGAAACAGAAGCAGTCCATTTCTTATATACACATGAAAGTCTGAATGTAAGGCAAAGGTCTGCCTTTTTCTCACCAGCATTTCTGCCACTGAATAATACCTTGGTAAGTGTTACATTGCTGTCAGCAGGCAGAGGGTTAAGACCAGCCCCTCAGCTGAGGTTTTCTGTAAACTGCCATTTTGTGTTTCCTTCAGATGCCAATGCGGTCTGCTCGGGAATGCCAAGTGCGTTGTCATGGATATATCTCTGTACCTTGTTAACATCCACATCCCGGGCTTATTTTACTACTAAAAAAAAATGTCTAGCCGTTTTCTTTTGCCAAAAACCCACTTCAAATGTATACCCCCCCATCATCACCACCACCACCACCACACACACACACATAAAAAACATTCATATTAGGCTTGGTTAAAAAAGGAGCAATTTATCAGGGACCGAGTTTGTTTTCATTCACATTTTCCACTGACTCAGTTCCAGAGCTAGAGAGAGTCTTCGTAGGCTGCTGAAGCTTGAGCTGGCAGTGGGCCAGGACCTCATTTTAGGTCTCTAAGCTCTGCCTTTTTTCATTCTCTTTTTTTTTTGCTAAAACACTGCAGTGTCGAGAAATAAAAAGCTTCCCTGTTTCTCCCTGATTAGAGGAGGAATAAATGGGTGTGCCAGCCATCACTGCTACTGCACTTCCCAGCCTGTCACCGACTGGCATTATTCAGTGTTTCAGTGAATACGCCGAACAGCAGAAACATTTCGACACTAAAATACTCTGAAAAAAATGTCTGTTACATAAATTGTTATGTAACATCAAGCTATGTCAAGAAAGCCCCACAGTTAACTTCAATGTGTTAGAGACCATCAGTGCTACATCTCTGCAGCACAACTGCACCACTTTTTCCCAACATATACACCTTTTATTCAGACAAACATGTACTGTGATGAAACTTTAACTAAAATTCAGTTAACCATTTGAATAACTGTAGCTAAATGTGTAAAATAAAGAAGACAAAGGAATGCATCAAGCTAGAAGTGTTACAATGAGCACCTCTTTCTCAGTTTCAGAGTATGGGAGTAAAAATGTCTGTGACTGTGTAGGATAGCCAAGTTCCTTAAGGTGCTCTTTTGGAGGACTTGAAAAAAGAGACAGACATGCTCTAGGGATACTGGTACCTCACAGTGAAAATGAAATAAAAGAAAGAGGCCATTTCAGACTGCAATTCAGCATGTCAGGCTATGTATCTCTTCTCAGATTACACGAAAGTAATCAACCTCCAAGTCGAACCTCAGTAAATATATCCATATTCCTATAAAGACAAACATAAACACTATTACTTCAAGGTGAAACAATTTTATGAATCCATAAATCCAATTAAACGTCTTCACCGGTTGCTCTTTTGTTTCCAAGTCAAGTAATGATGGCGTATTGTGATATTTCAAGTTAGTGAGCTTCTCTATAAAAGGTCTACAAATCTACAAAGATTAGATGCAATGCTCTAATCATATCAAGGAGTCAGTATAACTAAGACGCTCCTGTTACTATGGATACTAGTAAACATCATCTTTCCTATCACTGCCGGGTTCCTGTCACTACCAGTCACTGATACCCAACATAGCCTTTCCTCTGGCTTCTTCATGTTCTTCAGGGCTCTTGAACACCTTCTCCAAACTGTGTAATTAATAAGTTAAGGAAACACTCTTTACTCATTTAAATATAATTTGGTCTCACCCAGTACTGTATATTAAAATGTACAGTCATGTGAAAAAGACAGTACACCCCTCTTTCAATTCTATGGTTTTACATATCAGGACATAACAAAAAATCATCTGGTCCTTACCAGGTCCTAAAATTAGGTCACCTCAGGTGATAAACAACACAACTGATTCCACTATGTAATTATATATTTAACAAAAAATAAGCCAACATGCAGAAGCCATGTGTGAAAAACTAAGTACACCCCATGATTTAGTAGCTTGTAGAACCACCTTTAGCAGCAATAACTTGAAGTAATCATTTTCTGTATGACTGTATCAGTCTCTCACATCGTTTTTCGGGCTTTTTGGCCCACTCTTCTTTACAACATTGCTTCAGTTCATTGATGTTTGAAGGTATTTGTTTATGCACAGCTCTCTGAAGGTCCTGCCACAGCATCTCAATGTGGTTGGGGTCTAGACTTTGACTTGGCCACTCCAACACCTTGATTTTTTTCTTTTTCAGCCATTCGGTTGTAGATTTGCTGGTATGCTTGGGATTGTTGTCCTGTTGCATGACCCAGTTTCTGCCAAGCTTTAGCTGTCAGACAGATGGCCTCACATTTGTCTCCAGAATACTTTGGTATAAAGAGGAGTTCATGGTCGACTCGATGACTGCAAGGTGCCCAGGTCCTGTGGCTGCAAAACAAGCCCAAATTATCACCCCTCCACCACCATGCTTGACAGTTAGTATGAGGTGTTTGTGGTGATATACTGTGTTTGGTTTGGCCAAACATGGTGTTGTGTATAATGACCAAACATCTCCACTTTGGTCTCGTTTGTCCAAAGGACTTTGTTCCAGAAATCTTGTGGTTTGTTCAGATGCAACTTTGAAAACCTAAGTCATGCTGCCATGTTCTTTTTGGAGAGAAGGGGCTTTCTCCTGAGCATTATACGGTCAGACTTTGGGGTGAATTGGCTGGGACACCCACTCCTGGGAAGATTGGCAACTGTCTTGAATGTTCTCCATTTGTAAATAATCCTTCTCACTGTAGAATGATGGATTTCAAATTGTTTGGAAATGGCCTTATAACCCTTCCCAGATTGATGAGCAGCAACAATAGCTTCTCTGAGTTCATTGCTGATGTCTTCTCTCCTTGGCATGGTGTAAACATACACATGAATGCTCCAGACCACCAAACTGCCAAAAGTTCTGCTTTTATAGAGGTGGTCACACTTCCTGATGATCAACTAATCAAGTGCATTTGATTAGCAGCACCTGGCTGCTAATTACCTTCTTAATTCCTGTGGAAGCAGTAAGGGTGTACTTATTTTTTCCCACATGGTTTCTGCATTTTGGCTTACTTTTTGTTGAATAGTGACATAGTGAAATCTGTTATATGTTGTCTGTTATCTGAGGCTAGACTTGTCTAATTATAGAAGTTGGTGAGGACCAAATGATTGTTTTTTATGCCCTGAAATGTAAAACCATTGAATTGAAAGAGGGTGTACTTTCTTTTTATGTAACTGTATATGTGTGATTTATAAAATATAATGTCAGAACAGACAAACTCAAACTCAAGGAGAAATCTGCTCTTTGATGCTGCCCTGGATCACTGTCAATGGTGATTACAAAAAAGCTGGTTGTAAATTAATCAGGTGCTCGTTATTGAGTATCTAAAAGCATAATGGAAACACTGTGCTGCACTTGTGTGGGAAACAGCTGCTCATAACAGAACAATGGTGAGTCGACTGGTGAGTTATAAATATTAGCTGTAAGAGGGAATCATTTACTCTCAGACAGAACCTTATGGATAAATGAGAGGCAAAGGTTTTCTCAGACTGAAGTTGTATCAGTTCAAGATAACAGCAACGCAGAACCCAAATTTTACAGTTTAACCCCACACCAGTTTTCTAATAGACCCAGATTTGAGTGTGTGTCTGTGTGTGCCCTGCGATACACTGGTGTCTTCTCCAGGGTGTACCTGGTCCCTTGCGTACCTTGCACCCAATGCTTCCTGGGATAGACTCTGAGCCACCACGACCCTGACATGATAAGGTGTTTTCTTTCTACTTTTCAAAGTAGGAAAGTGGATCAATTAGGATACTAAGAGCAGTACCCACCAGTAAACACTAAACTCTGGCTGTCATTCTAAATTGCAAACAATTCCAGACTTCACTGTTTTCAAAGACAGCCATCAGCTGCTATAAGGACAACCAGCTTAGATGTGGACAGACTGGCTCTTGCCACTAGGAAGGAAGGTTTGAAAACAAGGTGTCCTCTTCAAACCAGATCAGTCATTATGCTTTTGTTGGCACGAAGGAGAAGTGGCAGGTTACAGTTAACTGGGTCAAGTTTCTTCTGAATGAGTAACTGCTGTGTGAACTTCATGCTATCTGCTGCTGGGCCTGTGAAATGCCAGACTGGATTTATCAGTCTGAGGGTGATTTGCTGACGAACAATGATCAAATTGAAAAGAATCTAACAAGTCAAAATGTTAAAGTGTGTTTTGTTATTCTTAACTCCTCCCTGCAATTCTTGGAAACTGAAGAGGCATGTGTTTCCTTCAAACAGTTCCCCCAGAAACAAGGTAATGTTTTTGGTTCTCTTTTCCTCCTAGGCAGCTGTCATCCGGACCTAATGGCACTTGGACTGCTCAAAACATGAAGAGTGACTCAGACCTAGCAGGAGACAAACCACAACTGTACTGTCTGCAGACACCTGTGTTAAAGCTGAAGGAAGTCATATCCTTCCCACCTGCTTCCCCATTCCTGCTGTCTGCAGCACTTCCACAGAGTCTGACTCTATTGGGGAGAGGGCTGTCTGAGAAGCATTAACACCATTAACTTAAACATAGCTGTTCTTTCAGCTGTTCTGCTATACGTTGCCATTTGGCATGTTTAATGTTTTCTTTGGAAGGAAAGTGTTTGCTTTCCCATTCCTCAGTGCCTCATCTTCCGAAATGCAGCAAATACCACTAATGGGAATGAGGCAATCCAAAAAAAATGAAGAAAAAATATTTCTGCAAGAAAAACACCTTAAAGTGCTGAAGAGCAGAATCTGTGAAAATCCTCAAAAAGAAAATCTTTATTTTCCCTCCTTCCAGGCAATTGCTGTGGGAGAATATTGCAAGGTAGGTTTGGGCATATAAAACACCACCACAACAGTAGTACTGTTTTTGTTACATTTCTGGCTGAATATTTCCAAATTTCAAAACAAATTTGTATAAAAACAATAAATATTCTGGAAGCAGTGGTACTGTAGCTCAATTAAACCTCATATCATGACTTCCTTGAATGTTTTAAATGTTTGGACAGAGATACTATTGAAACAGCTCTTGTTAAGGAAGTTGGTATCTTGCTCAAGGCCTCTGACTCTGGGTAATTTAATATTCTTCTGGATTATCCTTCTGGATAAAAGTGCAGTTTGGGCACTATCAATCAAAGCATGCTACTGGATTGCATCAGAAATTAACTAGGGATCACTCTAACTTCAATTTGGTGGAGTGGCTGAAGGTGTTCCACAGGGTTGTGTGCTTGGACCTTTACTATTTAGCATATATATGTAGCCATAATCTTATTATTTGCTGTCATAGTTTGGATTTCACTGCTATGCTGATGATACAGAGATTTACTTGGATACCAAATCAGTTTCCACTACTGCAGTTTCTGCAATTTGAAGGTACCTACAGTATATGATATTCACGTATTGTAAAAGCACAGCCAGTTCAGACAAGATGCCAACCTTGTCTTGACCACATTCCCTGGGGAGCTTTGAGGAACTTAGCTGCTGTTCTCAGTCACCTGACCATTAGCAGGTGACCATTGGCCAAGTAACATCTTAAAAAAACAGGAAGCAAAGTCTTTCTGTGTCAGTCTGTGGGTGAATCTGCTATCTGGAGGCCAGAAGGCCGATACTGCACTTTTTAACAAAGTGACAAGGACTGACCATGGACAAAACAAACTGGGAGCTTCTCTTTTCTCAAAGTTTTGAGAGGAGTCTCAGGATGAGACTGAGGTGCTGTGGTTATTTGAAGCTGATAAGCACCTTAGCTACATGGCTAGGACAGTCAGGGACTTTGTAAAGAAGTTTAGTCAGGAGCTCTAAAAGGAGCTTAAGCTTTTAGTTTTGGTTTATGGTGACTATTTTTGATTTTCCCTCACTATAAATTGCACTGGTGTTTTTTATTTAACTTCACAGCTTTGTGCGCATGTGTCTATTTTCCTGGACCTGCCTATTTTAAAGATCCTGTTACAACACACCCAAGGTGTTGTCACAATAGGAATTCAACAGTATTTTCTTGACACAAACAGTGAGAAGACTGGGGTTACACTCATAGTCGCCCAACAACAGTTTATACAAAGTTGGCGGCTTTAGTGTACTTGTTGACAGTGTGGAAATTAAACTTTGGATGGAAGTTAAGAACCTTGGTTCCTTTTAACCATGTGTTGCCTTCTGAAATGCACTTTAGGTACATGACAAGGATATTTTCCTCCTGTCTGTGCAACACTGCTCTGTGAAGACTGCTCTGCCTAGCTGATGCTGAAATATTGATACCTCTTTGATTAATCAAGGACAAAAAAACTGTATTAAATTAATCTTCAGCAAGTCCGGAATTCACACAAAAAAGGTTTGTGTGTGAATTCTAATTACTCAACATTACTCAGCATTACTGCCATACTGCACCGGCTCCCTGTGAAGTTCTGAGCGGATATTAATGTACTCCTGCTCACCTATAAGGCACTGAATGCTCTTGCACCTGGTTATCATAATATTCCATGAGCATAATCTAACTGTTAATCTCACATTGGCTGACTCAGGACTTCTTGCTCTGCTGAAAACCAGACTCTGCACAATGGGCCATAGAGCCTTTTTGAGTGCAGCACTATGTCTGTGGAGCTCACAAGCATAATCCACTAAGTCTCTGTGACTCTGTGCTTTTTTCCCCCTCTTTCTTTTAACGCCTATTATGTGTGTAGTATTGCATAGCACTTTCAGTTAATTGAAAAGTATGTAGCAATAAAATTGTAATTATTTTATTACAAACTATGCTAAGCGCATCAAACTTACTAGTTTACAGGGCTTGCAAACCTGTACAGTGTGAGACAGAACAATCACTATAATAATGCTCTGAAGGCGTTTCTGTCAAATAATAGGTGGAATGGACTGAGCAGGCAGTGGTGGGCGGAAACTGTTACTCTGTAAATAAGAGGACGAGTGTGACTCATATCTGTCCAGCTTGGGACTGCTGCAACAGAAGACAATTTTGGAATTAGAAACTGTCGAGAACCCAGGGAGCAAAATCAACAGCAATCCTGGAGAACAGTGAAGCAAATAAAAAATAGGTGCTCCAATCATAAGAATAACTGGAATTTTATTTAAGAGTAAATACACATTTAAAACAGCGTTCATCTACAAGAGTAATTATACTTGCTTAATATTATTTCTTCAGGCAACCACAAACAGAAGATCAGATGAGCTGATCAGTGAAAGATGCAGAAGCCTTCAACTCCTCATTTGGTTCCTTTTTTGCTAGCAATTTGCAGCTTTCAGCTTTGATCTTGTGTGCAGTGATGGAGCACGCCAGACCACAGGCAACACGTGGTGAAGCTTCATTAGCGGGTTCTATGTAAGAACTTTTCCTCTGTTGTCTCTCTTTACAGGATGACTGTGCAATACTGCAGGTGGAGCTTACAGCTGGGTTGCCTGCAAAAGTAAACATTCACACATCCCTTTTCACCTGCTTAACCTATCCGGATGCAAGCTGCAGTATCGTTTCATTCTTCTAAACTGATGTGCAGCTTGCAAAGGATCTTGACTTTTTTTAATTTGCAAATCTGTGCAATGAGGATATGAAACCTTGACAGCGAAGCTAAATAGGCCATTGTCTCCCTCATCCAGGTAAGTGTGCCAACTTCGTGACTTCACCTAAACCAATCTCAGGATTTGGGTTTAATGATTCAGATAAAGACATGATACTGCTTCCCAACAACCAGAGAATATGAAGCTTCACTATCTTGTTTTATTTTTCAGTAAACTTGCACCCAAGATTAGTGTGAAGCAAACAAAAACGTAATCCCAGATAGAATCTTGTTTGCTTTGTGACAGCTGCATGAAGGATTGAGGATGAAGTACCAGTCTTCAAAAAGAGTTCAACTGATACCCAGAGGACAGCTTACACTGATTTATTTAGGAATCATCATGTACATCATACGAATTGAATTGAAACCTCCCATTTAATCATCTTTTAAAAGACGTGCTCTTCTAATTCAGAAAGCAGAACAATGTTTAAACTTAACTAGGTAAGAAGCTCACCTGAAAAGTCCATTTTTTGAATCGCGAAAGGGTAAGCACTGAAAGCATTTTTTAAGAGTTAATAAATTCAAGACAAGAATAAGCTATAGGAAAAATATATTGTAGTCTAGAGAAAACATCTGTCCTGTTCAAAACAGAGCTATGATTTGAAAGGACACCCGCTGTAATGTGGGACAGCTGTTAATAAGGTATTCTGGTATTAAAATATTCTGGCCAACATGTAGTTTCGCAGAGGAAATCCAACTGGTTATAGCTATCATTCCCCAGCTGCCAGAGAAGCAGTTTTTCTACACTTAATCAGCGTGAGCATTTTCTCCAGCACATACTCAATTCAGATTCAGGCTTTCATATTTTGTCTTTTTTTTTTTAAATGTTGAAACGGTGCTTAAACTTAATTGCCGCTGACGACAGACTGCCTTCCAGATGTGGCAAAGGCATTGGAAGCCATTCGCTTTGGATACCTCCGGAATGCCTCATCAGCTACACTTGCAATGTCTCAGCCTTGCTCGGAGACCGCAAGGACACCGACATAAAACGGCCTCGAAAATCTCCACCTCTGCAAATGTTGCCGATGTAAATATTGTTTTTGCATGGCTGAATATTCTAATTGTACATCTAAATTTCTACACATGGGATTCCCAGGCACAGCTTTGTTACGCCTTTATCGCTTTGTAGCAGTCAGTCTGCCTGTGATCTGAGAGCTATGTCTTTCACAGACTTAAGCTTTTTATATGCTTCAAGAATGATCCATTTTTGGCCAGTACGTTGCCTAAAAGATGCTGTTTCCAATTTATGGCAGTGGAAAATTAAGCCGTGTCAAGCTTTTTTTTTGTTTAAATGATTTCATATATTTATTTTTTTATTTTAATTTCCCAGCTTGCAAGGGGACTTAGGCATAAGAAGTCCTGCCAATTCGCCATTCTCTGTCTGCTGAATGGGACTCTTATGCAATAGCTAATTACTTCCACTTGGCTCTGAACACAGCTTGTCTTCTCTGCTCAGTCAGACTGCAACGCTGTGCGATTACATTGTAAAAAAAATACCATCACAATGAAACATAAAACTGCACGAAGCTCAAATGACAAAGGATTACATCCTTTCTTCGGAACACAAAGAAAAACAAGTAGATAGGTACATAGGTATTAGTGGAGAGTGACGCACTTGGGATATATTACACATGAGCTGGACTAAGCAATGGTTTATGGGTAAAGAAAGGTTCCACAGATGTCTCCTGTGTTGTCTGCACAAGCCAGGTGAACACATGTTCTACAATAAAGTGTAATTTTCTGCACATGTGATGTGGTCATCAAAAATTCAAAAACTCAACATCTTTTACCACTGGACCCCGTCTGAAAAAGTATTTACAGACTCTGTCTGAAAAAGTATTTACTTCACGGTTATATTTAAAAGCCAGCCTACATTTTTTTTTAATATGGGCTTTTTCTACCAGCATGCTTTACATCCCTGAACAACCGTGAAAGGTTTGTTGCAATTCACACTTTTTTTTACTGATGCAATCAAAGTAGCATATCATAGAAGGTATACGTTTTTCAATAGTCTAATGTGAGGATACAGTAAGTAAGGTTTAATGTATGGTTTCCTTTGCAAGAAATGTGATAACATTCTGCAATGTGTTGTGTAATATGTGCTACATCCTGTGCCAGGTTCTATACCCCTGCAGCATGCAGCATTTTTTTGGTGTTCTGCACTCTCATTAGAACTTCTAATAATTTATTTCTCTGACACTTTTATGATATGGAAACATTCTTTTATATAGCTAGGCATTTTACTGGAGCACTGGGTGAAATATATTCTCCAACGGGTACGTACAACACCAAGTGTCTCACCTGGGATGTGAACACATAATGTTCCAGATATGAATCCAGAACCCTAACTGCCGCTCCACATTGATTGCTAGATAAAAACTATGAACTGCTGATTTTCTGAATTCTCATTTTTACTGTCTCTCGTCCTGCTATTTGACTGAATCTGTTGTTGTGTTGTTATGGGCTGTGATGATGCAAAAAACACTCCAGTGCTCCCCCGAGCCTAGCCAGGTCTGTCACACTGGCCTCCCGTACACTAGTGGAGGGCTAGAGAAGCACTGTGCTTCTGATTATTGAAGGTCTGCTTAACCACAAACAGATTCGGAGCTTTGTACCTGACCACGGGTTCCGGGATGGCCTCCTTGTTGGCAGGAACCTGAACTCCCTTCTCCCACTCCTGTCGCCAAGGGTCAGAGAGGATGTAGAATTCGTCCGGACTTAGCTGGGAGGAATCTGGAAGCTTCATGGCAGTAATAAAATGTGTCTGGAATACCTGCCAGAATGCAGAAGGGTGGAAATGGGGTCAGAATCTTCCCACTTCTTTTATCCCATTGTTTCTCTGTGTCGAACTGTTACAGAGCATTCCACTGAGAGAAGGTTAGTCACCCACAGTCCTGGCACTCATCAGGCCAGCAGGCCTCCCAACAACCAGCTTGGAAGCAAAGCAAGGAAGGAAAACAGCAACACAGGCAGTTCATGGAAAATTCAACCATTGTATTATAAACAAGGGTAAACTCAGAGAAAAGATGTGTGAGTTCTGCCTGTTGCCTTTCTTTCCCCCTAATCACTCTATTTTGCCCAGGGACATTAAGGAACACATGTACAGCATGTGCCTATTTTATAATCCAGGGCTCAAACAGCAAGAAGTCATGTAGAATTTTCTGCTGTAGGAATTGGCTGCGATTGAACATGAAAATGAGATGATGAGAGGGAAAAAAACGCACCTAGAGCAGGAAGATTAGGAAGTGGTGTTAAAGACTTGTCCATGGTGCCACTAAGCAGAGAGCTCAAGTTTTCTCTTCACAAGAAGTCGTCCAAACCCACAACAGCCCCCCATCCAAAGAAATCAGCTGAAAACAATATCCTCCAAGTCACAGAGTTCAGCTTGCTGACATCATCTTCATTATACAGTTTATTGTTTCTATATAAGCTGCCTGATCCCAGATTTATTAGATTCCTCTGTACAGATGCTTTACAAATGTTACTCCATACAGATTTACGGCTTCAACCTCATAAAAAAACAGCATCGAAAACTCATTTGTCTTTCACTGCTTTAGTGCACAAAAAACACCCAGCAAATACTGCTGTTCCAAAATACCCACACCCAGAAGAGCCTTTCACTTTCACTCGCTGAGGTGCGAGATCTAAACTCAGCAGGCTGTCGCTGGTCCAGGACTAAGGACTCGTCACAGGATCTCCTAGATGGGAGGCGTCTACGAATGGTCGCTGAGATTTATTGAAACGCCAGTTTCTGCTGCTGGATGGGCGCGCTGTGCTGCTGCGCCAGTGATTCATTTTTACTGCAGCGTGTTTACACAATGGAACCATAGCTAATTAACGTCAGGGAAACAGAATTACAAGGTCCCCAGTTTTAGTGTCTACTCTCTAATATTAAATAGCTTTGTCTTCCACACCATAGCGGCCATGTGATACTCCAGCGTGCGCCTGTACTACTATTGTAACAAAACTAAGTATCCATGGCACATGGCCAGCACCAACCTGAGCAGTAGAAGTGATTAAGCAAAAAGGGCATCTTTAGTAACTAAGCTTTTGTTAGTTTAGTTGAGTGTGCTGTACTGAGAGGAAGGTGTGTAGCCCAACTGTATGCGGCCTCTTATCCCAGTGGTATTCAAATTGTAGACCACCTACTTGTGCCTCTTTTATCTGTATTCTAGGCTATTCCTCTTTTATCTGTATTTTGCATTCTATCTAGGTTAATTAACAGTTCTAATTAATTACAGACCTAAATAAAAGGTAACTAAAGACTTCTAAATGGCACAGTGGATGATTTAAATATCATAACATTTTCATAGCGGGAGTGAATCTAGCACTATTAGAATCAAAGAAACCTCATTATTTTAAAAAATAATGTCATCAGAACAGCACAAGCAATTTGTTTTTGTTAGATGTGCATCTGTATCAAACACTACTATAAAGTAAGGTCCTAAAAGAAAATGAACATGGTAAACTGCTATGACAACTATCTTCTAGTGCATCACAACAGATGTCAAAACATTAGCTGCCAGAGAAAGTCTAATTTTAGCATCCATACGGACTGAAAGATCGACTGCTTGAAGATCTGGAGGAGTTGAACAAAAGCTAATGCCCGACTCATATCTAGGGCAGAGGAAAAGAGGTACAGACTGGCAGACCTCTGGGGGAGAAGAGAGAGCCGGACCCCGACCAAGCCTGGCCATCACCCTTTATGAGCACCGCAATCACAGCTAGCTCCAGAGGAGGAGGGGGGAGATTAAACTATTAACAATGCACCAAGACTGACACTGGATAGTGTTGACCTTATCATTCCAATGCAGGCGCATGATGAGAAGGCGTTCCTGGCACGAGAAGGGACAATGCGCCCAGTCTGTGAAAGCAGGACTGAACACCCGTGCCACTGCTTTCTAAGAACCCTCTTGACACAGAGGGAATCTTTTTTACAGGAATCTAATGCAAAAGAGGGTGGAAGCCCCACTCCTCCTGCTCCTCGGGTCCTTTTAAAACCCTTGGATTCCAATGGGAATTGGAAGCTCGCCTAGTACACTGCCGAAGGACGTTAGCGCAAACAGGCACTTGGACTTTTTTCAGAAATGCGGATGAAGATACGCAGTAGGGGACGGCTTGGATCTGCCCCTGGCCTGGCGTTTTTCAAAAGGCCGGCGACTGGAGCCTCACAACTATCTGGCACAAGATGCTGACGCTCAGCAAGATCAGTTACAAAAAGCCTGAGCAGAAAACAAAAATGGGAAAGCACACTGCCAAAAGCATAGCATGATAACCTTTCAATCATGTCTGTCCCTCAATTACAAGTACTGTACATTATAGTCGCACTTTCTCCGGCAGGCTATTGCTCTAAAAAACGCACTAACCCATGTCGTTACTTATTTGTATTCTGAATTTGCCTTTATGACAAATGCTACTTGTATGTGTGGTGTCCTACCCTGCAGTCTTTTCCTCCCTCTGAAAGTACTGTAGAAGTCACAAAATAAGAATGTGGAAAAAGTGGAGAAAGTTAAGTTTGCATGATTGGAATAGTATCAGTCTGTTAGACAAGAAAACAATCATTGTGAAAGTCAATAAGACAGTTCTTTTCATAACTGTTTCTACATGAACATCCTTCATCCCACTTCAGCAGTCATTTTATTTTGTTTATCTATCCATTTTGTGACATGAAAGCAATTTAACTGATTCAATAGGAGCTTTCAGTATGACACCTACACCTTTTGAAATGACAAGACCATATGTCAGTGTTCCTTCCTCATTCTCTGAACCTTAATAAGCGCTTGGCCAATCCGAGTCCTCTGCTTATATAAACCATCTAACAGAGTGATTCTTTCTTTTTAAAATCAGTGCCTGTCTCAATGCACAAGTTACATAAAACATACCTACAACCTTGCATATCTCTATTTCTCTTCACTGGAAAAAAAATCTCTCAAAAATAATGACAGATTGCTAAACCAGTCTGACACTTTAAGGTTTTAGTCACTCACTGAAAGATAGTAATGCTTGACACTCAAAGATTGCGACCTGCATTACACCATGACTGTGAACAACACACCATTAAGATGTAAGTGCACAGGCACAGGTAATCATGTCTGTCCCTCAATTACAAGTACATTACAGAGCCCCTTTCTCTGGCAGACAGTTTCGCTAAAAAAGAAACACACTAACCCTTATTGTTCTTATTTACATGTTTTTGTGAATTTGCCTTTATGGCGTATGTACTGTAGGAATGGCATGTTGGCGCAGCGGTTAGCATTGCTGCTTGGCAGCACTGGGGCCCTGTGTTCAATTCTGGACCTGGGGAACTATCTGTGTAGAGTTTTTATGTTCTCCCTGTGTTTGAATGGATTTCCTCTGGGTGCTCCGGCTTCCTCCCACAATCCAAAAATGTACTGGTAAGTTAACTGGTTTTTTGGTGAAATTGGCCCTGATGCGAGTGTGTGTGTCTGTGTCTGCCCTGTATTGCATAAAACAGTTAGAAAATGGATGCATGTACAGTATTAAGCCACAAAAAGCCCTGGCCACTTTCTAAAAGTAAAACAGATTTAATTATGTTACAAAACAGCAACATCCAAATCTATAACAGGTTTGATTTCTTAAGCTTATATACCAGAAGGCATATTTATAGAGCTACCACACATTTGAATATGAAGATATTTTTTGGCTGCTGTTGCCTATATTCTCTGAACATCAAAAGTAGATGCCAGATAATTTGAAAGTCCACCTAAAGTGATTTACACACGTCTGATGGATCTAACCACCTCCTCTAGTTTCGTACAGCTGTTTGTGTCTCATTTCCATGGATCTGCACAGCTGTTTTTGCCGAGCTTAATAGGCTCCAACAGCTGTCTGCTTCCAGTTCTATGGGTGTATGCAACTGCTGGCATCTGGATCTATTGATTTTTACAATCAGTGGCATCTAGCATCAATACGTTTGTACGGATTGTGGCATCTGTTTTCATTCAAACAGGAGCAAAGAGACAGAGGAATTAACATGGGAACTGTTGCGAACCAAAACGACAGTCTTGTAATAAAAGCTGTTTGGCTGCTTCATAATTTCTACATTCAAGACTCTCACTTCCATATCTTTCCTTTCAATCTCATGGTTAAAAATGCAAATCTGATCTTTGGCAAAGCCCCTGAAGAATATTAAAGAAGCTAGAACAAAATAAAAACTTGATGCTGCAATGTATTGCTGGTAAAACTGCTTAAATTACAAGTGGTGGACCAGCTTTCTACTACTGTAACATTCTTGTTCACTTGTAGAGTAACACATATAAACATAAAAACACTTAGGCCTAACTCTGACAGTTCATAAAAACTCTTACAAATTCATAAAATCATCAGGAAAACAAAAAATGTAACATGCACTGACATTTCTACAATAAATACAGCTATGACATATATAAATTAAGTTGATTAACATTTATCATCAGCTTGTGAAAGACAAAGGTTAGAAGTGTGTTGGAAGTAAGAGAAGCTGTATACTTGTTACAAAAGCTTTGTTTGAAGTTCCAGATGCTGTCTTGTGGGATTCTGTCCAACTCCTCTCAGAGAGAGAAAAAGCTTCTTCACTGGTCCCCAAGCCCTAGATGTTGCATGTATCCCCTGCTCATCCCATATTATTAAAGAGAGCTCATGTCTGCTGAATAAAGCATCCACAGAGTAAATGTCACATTCTCATTTTGCCAAAAAGGCAATGTAATACAGGTACATGTGGCAGGAGGACACATGTTGTTGGCAGTCTTGACTCTAATAAAAGTCACTGAATGGTCTCATCAAGTGAATACGGTAAAGAAATTGGACTTTATTCATGAGGGGTTTGTGTTTTGGTGTCCATTAGTGCCCAAATACAATCGATAATCAAAATAAAGTTTGCACTCTGTATATACATTAATAATTTGCATGGATTTTATATATTGATTAAATGTTAGGGTGGGGACTAGACATTCCTGCCCTGACCATTACATTAGGACCTCTCACACAACTGGTCTGCTGTATACAACTAGTGTGCCCTGCATGTAAGTGCCACATTTGCCGATGTCCAACTGGATAGTTTGCATCTATGCAAAGTTTGGTTTGATGACTAAAAAGCTCAAAATATGGTTCCTCTACTGGAGAGTCCACCTGAGGTGACTTAATCGAGTCTTAATCTAAACTTACTGATAGCATAACGGCATTGGACTCTTGATAAGGAATGCATACTGTATTTTTCCTTTAACCAGGCTTGAAATTCAACAGTTTAAATAACCTCAACAGACAACCCAAAACAAACACCTCATGAATAAAGTCTAATTTCTTTACTATATTCACTTGACGAGACCATTCAGTGACTTTTATTAGATATTTTTAACTGCATTATCAAGGGCAAATATTCTGGCAGCTTTTCCCTTTCACAAAATCAGTTGCTATGCTATTTAGTCTGTGTGTCTGGAATCATTTCACATATGGCTGAGCATACTGTTTAAAAATTACTTTCAAAAACTCATCTTGTTTGACAATGTTTTTGTCTCAGTTAAGTCTTCAGTGCCTAGAAATTGAATCTGTGCCCTGCCCAAACCATTAACTGTCAAGAATGTTGACAACTGTCACAGAATCATAAAGACAACAAGACAATAGCTTACTACTGCTGAACTCTGGCTATGCACGCAGTATTGAAACTCCTGTAATTACTGTGTTCACTCCTTCAGTAAAGAAGAAACCACGTTTCATGAGCTCTTCCAAGACAAGAAGCCCAAGAACTGTACAATGAAGATGGGTTGAGTGAGCTTTGTATCAGAATTTACTGAAATGTGGTAAGAATGAGGCTGAGCCCAACAAGTTGACATTTCAGAAGGCAATGACCTCAGTAGGACATTCAGTGACGCAAGTGCTGCTCAAGGCAGTGCCCACCGTCTGCTCACATCTTTCCTCTATTCCAGAGATTCTCATCATTTTCCTTGCATATATCTCTCTTGTAAAAAAATATGTTTTAGTATGGGCACTCTAATTCAGTATATAGAAAATACCTAATTCTTGAATTAGAAGTTATTAAAAGCAAAAATGCACAGCAGACTTACCGTAAGCACTGTCAGAGCTGATTCACGGTACAAGAATGTTTTTCTTACTGTCAGGTCTATGGGAGAAAAGTTTTCCTTTGTTTCTAGGGATTACCTGGATTGTCTCTTGGGAGCCATAGTTGAGAAACTACTGTTTTATAGAAACAAATTCCTTTCCATTGTACTTCATTACCACTGACAATCTTATGGCAAACTGATGCAAAATGCAACTTATGGGCATCTGACAGTTGTGTCTTGAGTTCAAGGGTGTACTTCCTGACTCACCAGTTTTGACATACTAAAGTCCATAACCAAGTTAAAGTATAAAGTATCTATATTTAAGACTCAGTTCTAAACCAATTGGTAACACTTTAGATTCTGGAAATCACACTTTAAAAATGCTTAACAATCAAGATTTTAACACAGAAGTAGCCATTAATAAGGTCTTTTGCATATTTCTGTAAAAATCTAAATTTGATGACTAAAAATAAATTTGAGGACTAAAACTTACAATGCTTACCTATTAGAGGCTATAAAGGAATTATAAATGAAATCTGCAGCCCCTTAACTAAATTGTTACTAAGATGTTTTATGCAGCGGGGCGCCAGTCTGAACGTTCTATTTCCTCTCCCCCAGATTCAGTGTAAGACCCTTGTGGTGCTGCCGAGAACTGACCTCCGAGGGCTTCTTCTGTTCCTGCCGAACCCATGTGCACTTAGTGCCTGTGTTCTTGGAGCACCTTGACCAGGAGGTCACATGACCTGCCACAAAACAAAAGGACAGATGACTCAGTCACATTTTCTCTGGGACACGAAGCTGCCTTGCAGACAATGACTCAACGCTCCCTTGAGCCACCAGCCTCCAGTTCTGTGTGTGTAATTAAAGCAATGGAAACGCAATGCTGCACTTCAAATGCACCTTGAAAACGCAAAGGAAAACAAACAAAAAAACAAACATGGCGTAACAGGAGTGCAACTTTGCAAGCAGCCACATTTTGAGTTTAGGTAGCCAATATGAATTTAAAGACCGAGCTTCGCGATGGATAGGTCAGATTTTTAGACAGGAAGAAGTAGATGTAGCAGAAGAGAAGCTAACTTTATAGAGATATTTCTACTGGGTCACCACATGTCCTGTGAATTATCCTATAGGGAATAAAGGAAAAACATAAACCCCGGTGTTTCTTTCTTTTCATCCAGATTTACCCCTGCTACAGATCCATATCCTTAACGTTACCTTCAGGTGACAGTTTCAAAAACAAGTGTTAAGTCCTGACTAACTTTGCCTGAAGGGAAGAAATGCCCCAGGGGGCACAATCCTGCCCCAGGCATACACAAGCACATCTTCACCTGGAGTGTAGCAGCTGTATTTAGTTTGGACCAATTTAATTGTTAAAGACCTTCATTCTGTTATTAACCCCATAAAGTGGTTTTGGCTTAAAACTCTTTGTTGCACACCAATGCACAGTTATAGTCTGTGTCACTAATTCAGATATGACTCCAGGAACTGTTTTGCTGTGAAGTGCTTGTAAAAGCAGATAGCCTGTCACTTCAGGTAATCACTTACCAAGGATATGGGAAGCTGTAACAGTATTAACAAAAGCACAGAAAATCCAGGCACATTTGAGAGGTTGGAATTGACAACTTTGAGAGGATTTAATCAAAGCTTTCAGATACTTTGACTTCAGGCTATTTTTTAAAAAAAAGACGCCATCCAGAAAAAAGGTGATGACCTAAAATTACACGTAGGTGGTTATAGTTACATGAAATTATTTACTGAACAAGACCACACCTCTTGCAGGACAATCGACACTTTATGAATGAACCGCGCACACAGCTCTGAGCTTGGTGTATCTGGAGTAATAGTAACACCATCCATCCAGCCATTATTAAAGAACACTTCATCCTGGTAAGGGCTGCAGCAACCTGAACTCTATCCTGGAAGTATAAGGAACAAAACAGAACTATACCACAAACAGAACACCACTACATCATACGGTGGACACACATAACCACAGACTAGATAGTCCTTAGAGCGGTACAGATTTTAACATCAGCAAATAAACTTGTTTTCATAGAGTCCCTGAGGAATCCCTCTATAAAATCCCTAAGTGAGCAGAGCTACGCATCAGTGAGCTGTGGTTCTTACCCCACTGAGCCACCACAGGAAAGTGCTGTGTGTGCACTTGCGGCCTCCAAGGTCAGGACTGCTTCCTGCTTCTTCTCTTAAGATTTTGGGGAGGGAGTGCCTGGCTCCACGGCCAACGTGCACTTCTAAGGGGCCTGCATAAAGGGCTGCTGCCATATAAAACGCCCTGGACTGAAATTTAATCTAAAAAAGCAGGTGCTGCGCAAAGAGCCCTGGGATTGATCTAACGTGTTGATGGGGAGCTCCAGGAAGTTCCCACCCTCTTTATTTGCCAGGCCGCAATAAACTTACATTCAACTTCCTCCTGGGTGCTGGGAGAAAATGTATTTGAATACAGTGAAGGACTGCTGAGGTTTCACTTTGAACACTCAAAAACGTAACTTCATCTTTTTTGAAGCTGGGGATCCACCGTTTTATTTTACAGCCCAAAAACATCACAGTTAAATCTGGAATGTAGTGCTAGAAAGTGTTGCAAATACATGCTGGAGATATGGGTCGACCCTTATGTACAGTACCTGTGGCAATGCACAGAGGGTGCATTGCAGGGGAATGAAAGTGTTTGCTAAAATAAGGGCAGACAGTCATTACTGTAGTAAGTGTCAGTATCAGTTTCAGGAGATACTGTGGCTGCGGCTTAATGAGCAGTCAAAGAGCTCTTTTCCCTGGCAGCACATTGGGCTGAGTCTATTAGTCCAGAGACACCAAAGCACAAACAAGTGCCATTCGTAAAAATACCTTTAAGTATCTCCCAAATGCGCGCCTGTATTTTTTCATCCTTGTGATTTTTTTTTTCTTTTCCCAAGACTCCGGGAACAGTCGTCGAACAGAACAGAGCTTCGTGTAGTCTGCTCCATTTAGTCTGAGCCCTCTTAACTCACTCCAAAATAATTAGTCTCTAACGGAGGCGATCCCCACTCCCCCACCTTATCTTGCTGAAGCGGCTACTTACTGTCTGTGGTGTCTGAGTCATTGCTGCTGGTTGAGTATTTCCTCCTTTTCTTTTCACTTTCCATCTGCAGGAAAAGAAATAAAACACTTAAGTGAGATGTAGCATCATGCAAACTCCATGTTTTTAATACACTATTGACAGAGTCCTAATCCACACTCTATGGCCCTCAGAAAACCAACATGAAGCCATAGAGGAGGAAAGGAGAGAGAGCTGGATTCACCAGCTCCAGTAGAAGGACCAGTTAGCTAGGAAAAGGGGGGGAAACTTGCTTTTATGACCTTCAATCGCAAATCTCTGCTTTAAAACTGTGCTTTTTTCCCCATTTAAACTAGGCACTTTCAAGTTCTGACCAGCCAAATACGACATTTAGATTGGCAAAGCTGTCACAGCAGTTTAAAAATAACTTTTTCATTTTCTTGTTATCTTTGTTGAGAGCCATGCTGTTGGCTAGAATTAAAAAAAAAAACATTTAATTCAGCAGACTCCTGTTTCTGAACATGCTTCTTGTCCAGCCGACGTTAGTGTCTAGCTTGTACATCATACGGAAGATTCCACATCCCTTTGAGCTTTTTCTCATGACCTCAAAACTTCCCATTATGCATGTAGATGTAGCCCAGTACAAATCTAAACCGTTTCATTTTATGCCAGTAAAAAGTGAACTTTTCCTTCAAACAAAGCCCCAGAAACAACAGAATTAATCATTAATGCAACTCTAGCTCAAATCAAGTCATTTATGAAGCAGTTTGCCTTCCAATTTATTCACCCATCTAAAGAGCAGTAATGTGCTTCCAAATGTATTGATCCAGGTGTCCCCTCAATCCGATGCCATACACAAATTAAGCACTTAGCCAATTTCGAGCAGGTACACACATGCCTTCTACACACTCGGTAGTAGTTGGCATTAAATGCTTTCAGCTGCAGCCAAGTCGGATTACATTACTTTGGTATTTGACTTCACACAGGCCCCTCTCCATCGACGTAGTTTATTGTAAAGTAAATACAGTGCAAAACGCTGGCAGCCTGCCTTGGCTTGTGAATGCTGGTAAACTGTACCAGATTAGTGGTAAGAGAACAAGGATGCGTCTGCAAATTGACCCCGATTCAAAGCCTGCTGACAACTCACAGAAAACTCGATAAAACATGAGCCATTGGTAGCATTCAATCCTTCACTGATATCCACCAAGCCTGCAGTCTGTTTCTTTACCTTTTTCCTTGCGAATGATGCTGCCTATCATTGGATATACAGCAAATAAAAAATCTTTTAGATGCTACCATATTTGAACAAATCCAGAGATTGCAAAAGAGAAAGTATAATTATCTGAAACTTCATCTCTTTGCTCCAACAACCCTTGGCCCTATTCTCCTTATAAATGCTGTAACGTGACAAGCACTAGAAAATAGGAGATTGTAAGATAGACAGCTACATGCAATCCCACACAGGTCCTAAATCACTTGCAGTACTATGGAGCACACATACAGAAAAGAAGACTGTGTGTGATTTCAAACCCACCTCTAAGCTACTGTACATTCTTCATACTCATTAAACCATTCTTCTTCCCAATATTAAATGAAACCTGCATTTTCTGATGCCTTAGTGAATGGATCTTATGCTTAACATTCCTATTATATCATTACATACCTACAGCTCAAAACTACATGTCTCATATTGTTCTCTTCAGAAATGACTAAAAGTTTATATTGTACGACCCTGAACATCTTACATCAAAACCAAAAACTACTAGATTTCATTCAGACCTTTTAACCGAACTGAACCACTTAAGTGGATAAGACTTCAAATCACCTGTGCTTTCAAGGTCTAAACCATGAATCGATCCACAGGTGCTGCTAAAATCTGCAATACCATAAAAAAGGCAACATCCAAGATCACAGTGCAAGTACAAAATAGCATACTTGAACCACATGTGAGAAAACACTGTCAGAGAGCCAGGTTCTCATTTTTTTCTTATTACAGTTTTTCTTCCTTTCCAAATAAAACTTTTATTGAACATGTGCAACGCTGCAATAATAACAGTGCCCAGTACAGTGTTAATGCCCTGTGTCCAAACAAAACTCAGGCGACAAGAGAACAGTGATATCACTCCAAATCCCACAGGACTCTGCTCCTGTTTTCACTTCACTAGCACAGAAATGGCAATTGAGCTATTTTGGGAGACGTTAAAAAAACAGCCAGATTGCAGCATAACTGGCATTAGGCTTTCTAATGCACTCATATCCATCACAGCAGGAGTTACTCGCTGGATAACTGACTGTGGCATCAGTTAAGCATCTTGAATCAAATTATCATTATCTGTATCGAGGTAAATATTGCAAAGGTGATGGCCATTGTAAACAATTCTTTTTTTTTTTGCAAAGCCTTCAGGCAAATGCAATGATGTCAAGTAATGTAAAATACCAAGTAGGGGTAAGAATTCTAACAGATGGTTTTTGATAATAAATATTTTTAATGTAAAAATAAAAAAGAAATAAACAATAAAGACAAAACTCTACCGTGATACACCTTTTGTTTCCAAATATGCAGTTCTGCAACTTAGGATTCACTTCTGTAATTTAACACTACAGATTGTTACCTTCCATCCAGGTTGAAACCTGCTTTGCATCCATTTTCTGCTGTGTTATATACCTGTTAATTGTAACTAGCCCAGTTGTGGACTTAGTGGTCATTAAAAATGGATGAGTGGATATTATAACCTATACACAATGCATAGAGTCTGTTGTTCTACTCCTCGTTGGAAAATGTGAAGAAAAAAAGCACAGTGCATGAATACATCAGCTAAAGTACTTTATCCGTGCTAAAGATCCACACAATTAGTTATAATAAATCTTCTCATTTTGAATCCTACTGACCAGGTTACAGTACCTTTTCCACATTGTACAAAACTAGGCATATTTGCCTACTATTCTGTCACTCATACATATCCGAGTAATGATTTCACAAGTTTGGGACAGCAAGACATTCTAAAATCCTTAATCAGCAGAAAAATGGTAAAGGGTGATATTGCCATGCACCTATAATTAATAACTTATTATATAAACTTAAAAGTGTCATTATTACCCTAGTATATCTTCTGCTTTCATTTATTTTGTTTGGTTGAGAACATCTGACTACAGGTTTTCCAACTGTATATCCATGCTGCCATGTAACAGGTGATCAGTATGCATTGAAGCTTTGTAATTAACATTCATTTCTTGGATATTGAGAGCCATAAAAAGAGGTCTGTGTGGCATTATCTGTGTAATTTACAGCAACTGAGCTTTTTATTGTTGAAGCCCACTGAATAAGAAGAGTTTGTGTCTTAACAAAGAGTGGTGGACTGCAGACTTCAATGTTGAGAATGGCATCTTGACAGACTATCCCTACAGCTGGCACCTGAAAAAACCCTTGAAGAACTAACATTGAGGAGAGGCAACATTCGCAACTCTGCCATGTGGAGGACAAACAAGGTTTGGAATTACTGTCCAGTGCAAATGATAGTATAAGGTGTATAAGTATAAGATAGTATAAGCCTTATTTATTGATCCACTAATCTCATTTTCAGTCACTAGAAAGCAGCCATTTACATTCTGGGGTCAAAATCAGTCTGAGGCATCATCCAAAACTGCTGACAAATGGACCTCTGCGTGTCTCAGCCTCCTTTGAGAGTCTGCCAAGCTACCGAGCAGGAGTGCAGGGAGGCTTTGTGAGATTAATCCACAACTCACAGCTTTCATGCGATCATTAGTTAATTAGCGGACTGTGCAAGCTAACAGAAACTTCAGAAGTACATAAATTCTTTTGGTACAAGAGGAATCAGATGAGGAGAAAGAAACAGCCTGGTCATGAGGATGAGACACATACAAACCTCTAGGCGCGGGAAACATACTGTAGCAATGGGAAGACGTCAGAAGTGTATTGAGTGTGTGATGGCTCATTTCATTCCATTGCTACACACAGAAAAGCTGAGAGGCTTGATTGAGGTTGTCTCAGTTCATTGCCTCACATTTCTAGAGTGTCTTAATTCTGTACTGTTTTGTTTAGAGCTGTGACAAAACACCTTACATTTCCTAAAATAATTCAACTAGTATAACAAGCAAGGAACCAGCATTTCAACAACATGATAAGGACAATGCACTGGATCTCCAAAGCAGTTTTAAACAAAACAACAGATGTGCAATTATATAGCAGAGCTCTGCTGGTGAGAAGGCTGGATTTGTGCTTGATCAACAATGATGACCTTCTCACAAAGGGCTAAAAAATAGAACTCGAGAAAACATCAGATAGTTGTCTTATTTATCAGCCCATTTGCTTTCTTCTTAAAATACGGCTGTTGCATTCCCAGCTCATTCAAAGGAAAAAAACACAGGCTGACAAGACCAACATATTCTTCAACCCACGTCTTCAGCAGGTATTTGTCAAAAACAACTGAAGAGCAGTATGTGACTGAATGTACACTTTCTACAGGGATTTGTGGCAGCATTTTATTCACAGATGGGGGAAAATATGATTTAGTAACATTTTAATAGCCTAGAGATTAAAATCTACTTGACAATTATAGCTCTGTCATATTAACAGGGCTCCAAATCAAGAATGAGTCATCGTCAGCCTATTGAAAATGGCATGGAATACTGCTTATTTCCAGAAATGTAATGTAGCCACAGAACAAGGTGATGATGTTCTCACAACAGCTTTCATTAATGTGTATGCTACTGGATAATTCATTGTCTACACGCAGTTAAGGCTCATGTGAAGCACATATGAAGTGAGGCACTTTTCTCCATGTTATAGCACCGCAGTACTGAGTAATTCCCTGGTTTTTCATTCATGAATAATACTCCCCCCTGTGGAGGAAAGGTGGTAATGGGACATAACTGCCCATTCAAAAGTCTGTTGGACCCTTTCCTACAGTGGTCAGTTCATTCAAAAAGGGAAGTGACTCCTGAAGCTTCAGCCAATCACAGAACTCGAAGACTTAGCCAAACACAATGCTTGCACATTCAGCACTTTTACAGTTGATGGATCTTGATGGACACTTTAACTGCAATAAAACTCCACAGCGCTCCATCTCTGATCCACACAACACATTGCCCCTATTTTACAGAATGCAAAATACCTGGAGATGGACAATCAACAGGTCTAACTTTCTGCCTTATTTGACCTATCTTGAGGGAGATGAGGGTTTGCTATTTTGCTTAGTAAAAGACAGCCGTGTGCACTGATCCTAAGAAAGTTTAGTAACAGTCACAACACAAACAGAAGCTTAATAATGGAAAATTACACCATTGAAATGCTATAATTCACTCACATAAAGATACCTTTTCATCACAATAGAAAAAAAAAACAGGCCTAAAGAATCTTCAATAGGAGACATTCAAGCAAATCCACCTGACCTTTCACTGACACTGCTGGCAAACAGCACCCATAACTGTTCCCAAAATATTACAGTGGCAACTACTTTGTGGTGACTTTAAATACAGCCGTGTTTTTACAAAAAGTGTGCTCTTCAACCTTGTCACTCCTTCTTTCTGTACGCTTCTTGCCTGACATGTTTTAAGATTTCATGATGTTCACAGATGTGAAAACCTCCAGCTGGGAAAACTTTGCTTTTTCTGCTTTTAACTGCACTGCAATAAAAAAGAAAAAGTACTGTAGCTATGTCTAGCTCTAGATTTTGAAACGACGTTGAGTTTAAATGAAAAAGACTTAATGACTTAAATGTAGCGCCAAGGAAATGAGGAGAAATGAAGGATTAGCTGCACTTGTGAAGAGCAGACATTTTGCAAACTTTTGAAAGTTGGACTTAAAAGGCAATATATGAGCACACCAACTTCAGATTTAACAAAGTTGGGTATATTTCTCTACCCTGGTTCTAGAGACAGAACAATCCAATAGGACTTTGAGGTCACCCAAAATCACAAGTTTCAAAACCACAAGTGACTGTATGTTCTCCTCTGCTGGATGTTCTCCGTGTGGTCTGGTTCCTTGTACCTCCAGAAGAAATGCTAGCTTTGTTATCAGGTGTCCCTAGATAATCCTGTGTGGTGGCATGTGACCTGCAGTGGACTGGCAATAACTACAGACTGTAGTCCTTCCTATTGGTTGGGACACATAACCAGATTGCTGCAACTATCACCAGAAATAAGTGTCATTCTACTAATGGATGAATAATTTTTAAATTGCTTTATTTAAGCAATCATCGCCAACTGATCACAATTAAAACTGTTCCAAAAAGTAATGATTTTATGGTTATCTAGAAATACTGGATTATAAATCTCCTGGAGCAGCAATAAAATGCCTGCTTAGACTGTTTTAAGGGGGTTAATGTGAAAATATTATATTGAGCATTGCGATTTCGTCTTAAAAGGGACTCCGGGATAAGGTTTAGTGAGGGAATTCGTTACAACCGGAAACAGAAGCCACGTTTCTCGATCTTTCGATCCGATGAAACTCACTAGAAGATAACAGCAAATCACTACACACCTCCTGAACCTTTCGCTATTCAGGAAACCACAATAAATAACACAGTTCTAAAACCCCACCAAATTAAACTGATCACTGACTGCATTCGCCCCCCCAAAAAAATGGCTGTTAAACAAAACCCATGGCTGTTTATTCGATTAAAGTGGTTTAATAATATGAATTCAAATATCCATAATAACCGCCACGAAGCAAGCACAGAAATGCGTCACGAAAGACGCAGGAGCAAAAGTTCATTTCTGAAAAGAGCTACTGTATCGAGACGTCAGAAATGGGCAACAGTACAGCAGCCCTGGGATACAGTGGCCGCCTCTCCTAGCTGAAGATTAACCTTTCCAGCGTTGCGCTGTTACAAGGTATGTCATGCGCAGCGAAAGGACATCCGATGCTGCTGCTGGCTCGGAGTCCCGCCCCCCACCGCTGCGAGCGCACAGACTTTCCGAAGGTAAACAACAGCCACGCCCCCTACAGTCGGCCCTGCGAGCCGCTCGGCGCAAGGAGGTAGCAGCAGCCTCGCAAGCACTTAGCATGTTTTCCGAGATGCCCGCTCGTCGCCTGCGTTACAAAACACCCTTTTCACCCTGCATGCATGTGTGTTCGCCGCATACTCTGGATTGCAAAAATAATTTCAATAAAACTTCAGTTCAATGCATCATACGCATTTGCTTAAAGGATTAATCCTTACACCCCCCCCCATCCGTGTCCACCGCCGCTCCCCCCGCCCGCTTCAAAGAACACAGTTCGTTGCCGAAATTTCCATTTTCACATGTTTTATGTATTCAAATATAATTCTGGATGTTGCACTGAAGCCAGCGGATTAAACATATTTTGAAAGAAACCGAACAGACGACTGGGTACGAGAGACGTAAGGCTTGGCACAAGTTTGACATCGACTTTTTACTTCCTGCCAGTAGCATAGCCAATATGAAAAAGGTAAAATACAGATCCATTCCCAAGACATGCTGCTGATATCCAGAGCCCCGCGTTCAGTATTGTAAACGACACCTTTAACGTTTTGCGGGAATGCAAAATACCGTTCTTTCAGTGGCGTGGATATTTTAGCAACTATCACGGCAGCGCCGTTTTCATATTTTTAAAAAGTTAGTTTGAAGTATGGTTCGTTTCTGCTTTATCTATGAAAACATCTGACCTACATGCGTATGAAATCTGTCGACCCGCTCATATCCTGAAGTCTCCGCTGCTGTTTATCTCCTTACTTGAAAAGATTAATAATGAGCAAACAAATGCATTTTTACCTTGCTTGCAGTGTGGTTTTCGGAGGCAAGGCGTCCTCGAATCTAGAGGATGAACGATGCTGCAAAATTAGGATATCATTGGTAACCACTGACATGTACAGATAATTCTAGTACAGCATTCCACGTTGGTTAGTGACAGCGCTTTGATGCTCTCCCGAGAGTCGAAATAAAGTAACTACTCCATGTATTACATCCAAAAGGGCACAAAAAAATGCATCAAAACCGAGATGGCCGCCTACGCAGCCAGTTCTTAACTGTATAACTGTTATATCTTTTTTAGACTTTGTAGCGATGTCTTCCGATTCCAAATTAGCTGTTAGTCTTTACCAATGTCGCATTTTCGGTAGGAATCCAGATCCAGGATGGTGTCCTGTCTCAGTTTATGATTTCACAGCAGATTGCTTTTTTCCTCTTGTAATCGTGGAAAAAAAACTGGTGGTTTAAATTGCAGTATACAAGTCAGATCAGGTTAGTTTCGCAACGCTCTGCTACCAAAACATTTCTCTCCTCTCTCTCTTGCTGGTTCTCTCGCTCTCGTTCTCTCCCTCACCCTCTCCCTCTCCTGTGTGATTGCACAGGCGTATACTGGGTCTCGCAACCTTACAACAAAAATAAGCTCATACTTAAAAATCTTTTGGCGCCATATTAATGACGTACTTTAAATTTGCCATTTCTCCTGCGCCCCAAAGGCGTCTCAAATAGCACTTTTATTGCAACGCTGACAACAAAATCCAAAACAACAAAAGCTGTTTTCTCGCCTGTCAAGTTTCTTGGGAAAGTGACAACATTAGCTTTCATGGATTTTAAAAAGAGAAAAGGTTATAGCTGGCTAACTGTCCAAGAAACACAGAGCAGCGGCTTCATGACAGGACTTCAGTTAAATACGATGGTCTGCGGTCGTAGTTAGGGTTACGGAAAAATAGCTTTTAAAAATTTTAAAAATTAGTTTATTTCCCACAGTAACCAAAGGCATGTTGCATTATATCAACAGGATAATTTCTAACTTTATTAAAGTCTGCAGTGACCCAGCAAATCACATAGAATCTGTAGTTATGTGTTAGAAGTTAAAGTGGCAAAACGTTGCTCACGGTACTGAGTCCGCGCGTCTCCCTCGCCCCCTCCCTCGTCCGATATATTTACAGTTTGAAATGTGCACGGTGTCTTCGACGTGTTTATGCTATGCTTTTTCTCAACTTTGCTCTGTTTTACCACTGAATATCACAGTAAACGTTTATAACCCCAGCCAGCTCAATGTATTTGTACCAGTCCATCTTGTTCAAGTGCAAATACTTGAGGTGAGAGATTTTATCTGTATACAGTACATTATCGCTGGAATCCGTTTCTTTTCCCGTAGGTTTTCAGACTACGGCTTAAAAAAAATCTAAAAATCAACTTTTCTACGTAATGATAACTATTAGTGTTAAGTGAATAAGTAGGAGAAAGTGGTTCATTAAAAGTAGAAACAATAAGTCGCCCAGAATTAGATTATACCTGCACAATGAGTAAGCATATTAAAATATGCAGTAGTCTGTTACATCTCAGACTTGCTATTCTGAAGTCAAACATCAAGAAATCAATGTCACAAACAAAGCAATGCATTTAAAAAAGGTCCAGATTCAAATACAATTGTAGTAATTTCATCATTTAAAATTTAACAAGATTCTTTAACAATAGATTCTAAAAATACTGATTTTAGAGAATGAGAATGACATTGGAAAGTGCATGTGAATACATAAGAGAAAGGGCAGAAAAAGTTTCTTATCAAGATGCAGATTGATTTATTGATCAACGTGTTTCATCAGTATTTTCACATACTGATATGAGTTCAATGTGGAATATATTATCCTATCAAAATCCTTGCTAAATAAAATCAGACATAGTCATACAGACTGTTGGTCATGACTCATAGCTAAAGAGGTAGTAAATTGCAAATAATTTGGGGAGCAATCAGGTGATACATGTACAGCAGTGGTAAATTTCTAAATGTTTTTGAAAGAGGGAGTTTTGACTTTACTTATCTTTTTTATCATTAGGATTTAGTTCATTTTTAATATTGTTTTACTTTCAAGTTTTCTCTTATTAGCTAATATTTCATCAGTGGAGAATGAAGAAGGAAACGTTTAACATCTTTAAAGAGCCGAATTTATTCTCTTTCATATGTTCTTTCTTTTATTAAACTGCCCTTGCATTTTCTAATTCCTCATTTCCATTATTTAAGATAGTGTCTGCAAGTAATCATTGTATCTTCTATATTCTTCTAATATAAATCCAGTTCCTAGTATCTTAGCACTGTATCACACTAAAATCATAAGAGGTCCTAATTACCTTAATGTTCTGTCTATGACTTTTGAAAGCAAATTAGGCAAGAGCACAATTTTGTCTTGCTGTCAGGTGTCTTTCTATCTGCAATGTTGAGACTCCCTTTTGCATATGTCATAGTGCTGTTTTCAAGGGCATTGAGAGTCTTTTGGCTCCAGATCAAATTCTCTAATGAAGACAAGGAGTTACTTCTTACTGGAGAATAAGCAAGCATTCCAAACTAAGAGCACCAGATCATTTATTTTCTTTATGATTACCAGTGATTTGTTTCAATCTAAAAAACATTCAGAAGAGTTTGTGATGTTTTTTTAGTGCTGAAATATTCACTCTAGCAGCAGCAAAAAGCCATTATATATTTTCTTGTATTGAGACGATCTCCAAAACTGGAAAAAAATCTATGCTTCCTCTTTGATGCTTTGGTTTTACAAAGTGACACTCCATAAATCAGTACAGTATATATGCTTACCATATATGATGCATGTTATCTTAGAATGGAAGCAGTACCTATAAATTAGTGCATTGGTGATGTAACTCTCATTTATAAAAAGGGGGTCAGAACTGAACCAGCACATTTTATGTCTGTTACAGGTACAGTTTTGGAAATTATAAGCAAGAGTTAAATTAGAGAAATGCTTAGAACACAATTGCATTTTTAGAGAAAGCATACATAGTTTTAGAAAGGGAAGGTCCTGTTTTGCTCAAGATTTTCAATCTGGTAATACCTGACTTTGAATATTGTGTTCAGTTTTGGTCACTCTGACTTTTAAAAGAATATTATAGCCCTAGAGTGAGCTCAAAAAAGAGCAAAAAGAAGAATGCCTAGTCACAGAAAACTGTCATACTGTATATAGACAAGATAAAGGAGATTAAATCTCTTCAATCTAGAGCAAGGGAATTTGGGAGATTTATCTAAGATCCTAAAGGGTAAAGATAGGGTTATTCCAAGGGACTATTTGACAATCAGTAGTCTTTGACATAGGGTCACATTTTGAAACTAAAACGGAATTCATTTGGGACAGAGAATAAGAAATTCTTCTTTATATTAAGTGTTGTGTGTGTATTTGGAACAGGTTCCCCATCTTGGTGTCTGAGGCCTAAATAATTTGGCATCCTGGCCACATTTCCAATGGGCCTTTACCAATCATGGCCTCCTTATAATCCCTATTTATGAATTGGCTTCATCACTCTGTTCTCCTCCCCACTGATAGCTGATGTGTCGTGAATGTAATGGCACACTATGGCTGCTGTCACATCATCCAGGTGTGTGCTACAAATTGGTGGTGGTGGTGGTGGAGGAGAGTCCTCATTATCTGTAAAGCACTTTGAGCGGAGTGATTAGAAAAGCACTATATAAGTGTAAGGACTCTTAAACTCTGGGCACTTTTACAAAATGGCCAGATAAGATTTTGGTTTGGTTTACGTCCTAAAACTACCAAATGAGGAAGTTGAGCCAGATGGCCTCTTCTCATTAGCAGCTTTTCTTATTTTCTTATGCTGTACTAAATACATTCATATATAGTGCCTTTCCAAAATATTAGATGATAACCTCAAATATGGGTGTTATTGCCCATATTTTGGGCTGCTACAATTGGTTCCACTAGATGTGCACAAATTTCCATGGAAATAGAGAATCCGTCTGCCTAGAGCACCCTTCTTGTCAGGTGCTTCTTGTAACCATAAATATACTACCTGTTGGTGTGTTTTCCAAACATTGTAAACTTTTAATGCTATCTGATTTGACACAGTAGCTAGGTCTGCTGTTGTCCTCCATCATATACTTTGACTTCCCACTACTTTGGACAGGATGGGTCACTCCTATGAAACTGACTATTTGCTTATTAACTTTTTGGCAGGGCAGTAATGTATTAGCATATAGTTACAGTTTATATAGTATATAACAAACTGTGCATAGAGGTTTGTGCCCTGTGAATCTGCTTTCATCTTTCCCTCATAAAGCAATTCATGATTTAGCATTGTCTTACATATGTATCACATCCCGATAGGATGTAGATAGTTAACTGAATCCATCTGAGTAAAATAAAATATTTCTGTTTGTAGAATGAATATGAATGAGTATTCCTTAAGTGGTAAAGCTGAACCAGGTCCAGAAGTCTTTTCCATAAAATCAGTCTTGACACAAGCAGGAGGTTGACACAAACAATTGAAAATTTCATAGACTGTGTATTTTTGACAAGACCTGTGACACAGATGATGTGCTGGAAGCATGTCCCAAGGAGTCTTTCATCTATCCATTTTAATCAAGAGGCTTCTTCTGAGCCAATACCATAATTCATTTTGACACGCAGGATGGCAAAAAGTCGAGTAGCAGAGATCAGGAGGCTGAGAATAACAACGCTGAAAAAGTTGGATGCATTACTCAGGGCAATTATTTGAATTGGAACCATCAGAGGTACATGACAGACACTTGCCGTGTGGATAATGAAATGTGTTTGACACCTATGGGAGTCTGAGAGCTGTTCAGAAAACCGTCATCAAATCTACACCAGAGGAGTAAAGTGAAACTGACCGGTTTCTGAAGCAATAGCCCCAGAATGCCACCACTGATTCTTACCATGAGCAGACAACAATTATGCATCCATTCAGCTTGCAAGAATTGACAAACACAGTTCCTGAGTCTGTTCTTTTTGTGAAACTATTTGGTACACCCCAAATTAAAATATTAAAATTTTCTCATTCATTTATTTTTAAAAAGAAGCTAAATGCGGTCTGATTAATCTCTACAAGTGCAATAAGTGACAAAACTGGAATGCAGAAAGAAAGAATAGGATCACCAGAATAGGAGGCAAGTGTTATGAGATGCATGATTGTCATAAACATCATCCCCTGGTGGCAAACATGAAACTCTGCAGCTGCTAAGGTTCGGGAGCCTGTCTCCCTGTTTTGCATCCTTTTTTCAACAAATTGTTAGGGCTGTCACTTTTAGGGTGTGAGGCTGGGGCTGCAGGCTTGGTTTTACCAGGATCTTGCCAGTGTGTTTCATGATCCCATCAATGAATCATAGAGTTCCATATATCTTATTGCGAGCCACAAAAAGTCTCTTCCTCCAGTTGACTTTTGTCCTTCATCTCCCACCCTCCTGGTCTACCAGTACTACTCAGTAAAATCTGGCACAAGTTCTTTAGAGTCTTTTGAGAGCAGTGGTAGGGAATATTCAAACTACTGTTGAAGCCTGTTGGCAGTAATTGTAGAAGAAGACTTTACAACATGCCCTAATACTGCGGGTGGGCCGGTACTGTGGCTCTAAGCTTTTCAAGAGTATTAAGTTTTTTTGACTATTGCTATTGATTATTTTAATCCAGTACATATTTTCCACATGTATCCTGTCTTGGAGTAAAATTAATAGAAAACATTTCCACTCAAAAGAAAAAAGAGCTCTTATGAGGATCAAGAAGAAAGCTAGAAAAGCACTTTCCAGCCCTCAATGTGGCTGTCAAGGGCAGCTTTGTTTCCCTGGCACATGACCAGGTTTCTGTTGAACAGGGAACCAACCTGCTGTCTCTATTACTCCTGATTAGAGTTTTCTCCTGACTTTGAGTATATTAGGTGACTCACCATAACAGAAATGTTTCTGGGCTTTTCAGAATAGGAGATTATTCAGTTATCATGCTGGGAAAAGGGAAATAAAATAAATTACATTAGGCAAAAAACTGAGAATGCAATCCACTGAACTTTAAAACAATATAATATTGCATTGATTAATAAATTGGATTTCAGACTTTTTTGGTTTTCATATCATGTGCCTGGACTCATCGGACAATATTTTGTGAATTAACATCTGTCCATTCAGATGTATTTTGAAACATTGCCTTGTGTCTTTGTAAGTATTATATGTATGCACACACAAGGGTAATGCAATCAATAAAATGAATATGTGAACTGTCTTGAATATGTGAAATGTGCTTGAGAGCACAAAAGACTATTTTATTTTTAAGCACTTTTGCTGCCACTTTACTAAGTTATGGAATATTTCAAAATAAGTAGCTAAGGGCTACCCTCAAAATAAAATAAACTTAAATAACATGGTAATTGAGACATTCATGCTCAACCTCGTTATTTTCAATGAAGTTCTTTCATCACTGCATGGTTGTTGTCCGGACGAGGCAGACAGCTTTCAGAGCCAAAGTCTGTGATACTCCAACTTGGCAAACCACTGCCGTGCACAGAAAGACCTGAAATACAGTGCACTGAGCAATCTGTGATCCCACTATTCTTATAGGTTGGATCTTGTACTGTGAGGTTTTCAACACACATCAGCCTAAAAGCCTGATGAAGGAAGAAGCTCTCTGAGGTCAGAAGATCAGCGATGACAGCCAGGTTCAGATCCTAGTGCACAAACAGCTGAGGGACTGACTAACATCACTTACAACATTTGAAGTCAAATTCAATGTTCTACAGTGTAAAGAATGAATATATTTCCATGATTTTTGCATGTTATACTAGATTCCACAGTGATTGGGTGGCCCCAGATTCAATTCTGGACCTGGGGTGCTATCTGTGTGGAGTTTGTATGTTCTCCCTGTGTGTATGTGTGCCAGTTCAGGTAAGTTTCCTCGGGGTGCTCTGGTTTCTTCACACAGTCCAAAGACAAACTGGTAGGGTGTACCCTGCCTTGTGCCTGTTTCTTGTTGGGACAGGCTTTGGCTCTCCTGCCACACTGAATTGGAAGAAGAGGTTAAAAAATGGATGGTGGAGGAATATTTTGCTTCTTTTGACTGTTGCAATTTGAAACACGTTTGATGTCTATATATGGTCATTTGAGTTGCTGCCTTCTACAGTTTTTTGAGTAATAAAAGGTTGATTGTCAGGCCCTTATTGTCATTGGTTTAGTAATTCAGACATGTGACTCCATAATTTTCACTGAACTACTGCTCAACACTATGATGCTATAATCTTGGCTGTGGATAAAATTCAAGTCTTTGTTTTATTATAAATACATTATTCATTTATGTTCTTTTGGAAATCATTTTTTCTGCACAGAAAGCCCTGTGATTGTCCAGACATGGTCCTTCATCATGTCAAGCTGGGTATTGCTGGCACGAGGTCTACCTGAGTGAGCAAAGTCAAGCTCAGCTACTGGAGGCTATAATGATCTAACAAATTAAATACTTTACAAAAATCTGAACTGAACAAAACATTTTACAAAAAATAAACACATCACATGGCAGTTATATTAAATTAAGGTGGTTAACTAAGTGAGGGCTTACATCTTAACAGAACCAGAAGACATTACAGGCCTCAATAGCATACCATTCTTTATCGGTTTAGTAGAGTATATGGAAAAGAATATATCCTCAATGGATATAATGAGCATCATAAGAAACATGTCACTCTATGCTTGATTTTTTTAAGAAAAATAAAATATACAGCTTAAAGACATTATTTTATTTAATTTTTTAGCATTTTAGCATGCCAGGATAGTCTCTAGCTTCCCCACAGTCCTGAACTGGATGAAGAGGTTAGAAAATGGATGGACGGATTATTATTTTATTGTTAAATGTTTTTGACATAAAAAAGTTTTTGGTTTAAAAGTTGATCATTCATAACTCATTGTGATATACTTGAGTAACTTTGTTGCATAAGAAAAATGATTTGGCAGAGATGAAGGGGCGAGACAAACACAGAAAGGAACCCACATGCCCTTATTTCTTATCAAGAGAAGAATGTCTTTGTTCCTTTAGTATGTTGGAGGATGAACAGCCAGTCAGTCAGTCAATGACAGGCCATGATGAGGGAGAATTCCATAAGGGGGGCACCTGGTGCAAAGCCACATGTGTACAGTTTAAACTGCTTCAATAGCAGTCACATACAGTACGTTATCAGCCTGCGATTATCATAGTAAATCCCCTGTTGATCAACCCTGCTGATGACAGATGTATATCAGAGTATGGAATTTACCTTTTCAATCACTATGTTCAATGTCAACACAAAGGATTCTTCCATTTTCCTGATAATAATTTTGTGAATTTGGTGTTGTAAGTGATATGTTTCTTATGAACTGTATACTTATACTGTATAGTATAATGCCAAATGACAGATCAAATTCCAAATAAGGATTTAAGAATGCATGCAATACTTTAGAAATGTTAGCCTTAATGCTTAAAGTGTGCCGCAGACAGAGAGGTTAGAAAGTACCCTATTGTGCAGTATAAGCACTTCATCCATCCATTCATTTTCTAACTACTTTATTCAATTCAGGGTCATGGGGGAGCTTGAGCCTATCCTGGCAAGCAATGAATACAAGGCAGGATACACCCTGGACAGGATGTCAATCCATCGCAGGGCACACACAGACACACACACGCTCACACCAGGGCCAGTTTTCCCGGAAGCCAATTAACCTACCAGTGTGTGTTATATACACGTATATTAATATGACTCTGGGAGGAAACAGGAGTACCCGGAAGAAACCCAAGTGAACATGGGGAAAACATACAGACGCCACACAGATAGCACCCCAGCAATTAAACCCAGGGCCCCAGAGCTGCAGGGTAGCAGTGCTAACCACTGCACCAGCGTGCCGTGCCATAATCATTATATGATTAAATATTTTGATAATGTTCTGTTATATACAACTTATCATGTACTATTTATGAATATGTTTTCTGTGAGCTATGTCCTTTTTGTTATTTACTCTAAGGACAGTGGGTCTCCTATCTTAAAATGAGATTTATGATTAACATGAAACTCATCTGCGACAAATTAGCTCTAGGCCACTAATTATGCAAAGCTACTTTGTTTTAATTTTATAAGATTTTAATGAAATACATTCATGCTGCTGTATCCTTTCATTTACACAGTAAGGCCAGGGTGCCATTATCAAAATCATCCTGTACAAAGTAATTACACTCCTTTGGAAAATCCTATTTAGTTTTTATCACCAGTTTTTTAGCAGTTTATACCTAAAATACACATTCTGTATCTAAATGTCTATAATTTATTTTCTTCTTCTAAGTGTAAAAATTACACTTGTAAAAATTACCCTTGTGTCTCCAGTGTAGTCAGGTTATGGTTTCTCTCCCCAAATATATTTGTTGACATAGAACATCATGAGCAAAAGATGTCCAGAAAAGTTAGGAATTCACTCAAGATGGGCAGTTCTTATTGGACTACATTCCACAATATTAAAAGCGTCACTTTTTGACTAACACACGTCGGTTGCTGCTGGAAGAGGTGTCAGTGGGGCCAGCAGGGGGCGCTCACCCTGCGGTCCATGTGGGTCCTAATGCCCCAGTATAGTGACGGGGACACTATACTGTAAACAGGTGCCGTCCTTCGGATGAGACGTAAAACCGAGGTCCTGACTCTCTGTGGTCATCAAAAATCCTAGGGTGTTTCTCGAAAAGAGTAGGGGTGTAACCCTGGCGTCCTGGCCAAAATTCCCATTGGCTCTTACCAATCATGGCCTCCTTATAATCCCCATCTATGAATTGACTTCATTACTCTGCTCTCCTCCCCACTGATTCCTTGTGTGTGGTGAGGGTTCTGGCGCACTATGGTTGCCGTCACATCATCCAGGTGGTGCTGCACATTGGTGGTGGTGGAGGGGAGTCTCCATTACCTGTAAAGCGCTTTGAGTGGAGTGTCCAGAAAAGCGCTATATAAGTGTAAGCAATTATTATTATTATTATTATTATTATTATGATGTCCTTGTCCTAATCTAATCTAATCTAATTCTTCATGGACTCCTCCATCTTCTTGTTTTTTTCCAAATTTGCTTTATTAGAGCCAAAATTGATAGAATTATTTGTTCAATTAAAGTATTTTTCCTGCTGTTTACAATGTGGTTCCAAGTTCCATGATTTCACAAAGGGCAAACTTTGGTATGGGGTTTGAAGAATTACAGAGTGAACAGATGACAAACCTATGTTTCTGAGCCTTTTTTTTGCTAACTAGGCCTGTCTGAGGACAGTACACACTCAGAAGTAAGAATGCAATACACTTTTATGAGACCTGTCACATTATCTCAGGCCTCCCCATCTGGACAATTATGAGAATGGCCTGCATTCTTTTGATATTAGGATAATGAAGCCTGTGACATTGACAAACATTTCAGAACCACCACTAAAACAATAGAAGAATAATTTGGTTTTTCAGTATGAATACTGAACTTGCATTCATTTTCAAATAATAAGAAAAATACAGCATGTATAATGAATAATATGATCATATTACTCAAAGTATGGATCCTTAAATTAATAAAGGATTAGACTTACAAAATATATAGAAATAAAGTGCAATAAATAGTAAAAGTAATCACTTCATCAGTTTCTACTTCACTATAGTTATGGTTATTTATTATTGTGATAATGGATCTAATAGACTCCAAAAAATTAGAACATTTAAATTTCAGAAACCACGACATATTAATTTCATACAAAAACAGTAATAAAAAAGGATTGGCTTCTTTGTCCAACATATAGTTCTGTATTTCACATGAGAAAATGTACTTCAACACGAGCAGCTTTCTGAGTGCTTGGTAACAGCCCTGTTTCTGAAGATACTGCTGGAACCTGTTCAGTAAATACTGTAAGTCTGAGGGAGGTCTGTATCTGTTATAGGTTTGTACTGCTGGAATTTCAGCATGTATCTCACTCCACAAGTCAATACACGTTCCAGAGACTTTCTAGTCTGGTGTTGTGGGGAGAGACTGCCGCGCACACTGGAGTCAAGACACACTGGAGTAATATTCCTGGGATGAGCAAAAGTGGATTATTCCAGGATGGGTGGGGTGATAAAAGGATTCTCTTGCAGCAACCTGCTTGCCATTAATGATTGAATGATTGAAGAATCCCACAAAGAAGTCTCTTTCAGGTGATTTATTTTCAGCATCGAAACTCCACTTAAGAATCATTAGATCTTCTTCCAGGGAGCTCAGTCATAGTCCATCCATTATCAGAAAGCAGCTTATTGAACGTTTGTTGCAACTTTATCCTAGCTGGATACATATGGACAACACGCCATCACACAGTACATTTAATCAGAAGCACACAGGGACAATTTAAAAACATCAACTGACCTAGCTTGCACGTCTTTGGAAAGTGAGAAGAAATCAGAGTATCTGGAGAAAATCCTATGTAAAAATGGGAAGAACATGCAAACTTCAAACAGAAGGCTCCCCAGGCTGGAACCAGGACCCAAGAGTGTTGAGGCAGACACGTTATTCTGTTGGCATACAGTCTGCACCTTTATTCCTTCTGTCAAAAATTATATTAAAACATAATTTAGTTTATTTTCTGTATGATTTTAGTCAATCTACATCGGTGGATTGTTTTCTCCTCCATTTGAATTGTTTTTATGTCCAGTTTTTTAATTACAAAAATTAAAAAACAAGAAAATCATTCGCTTTGATTATGTAGAAAGTCTTACTAAGTTTTCTAGCTAATGTAAATTGTAAAGTGCTGTTATACTTATCATGGTAAAGGTTTCATTCTTTAACCCTTCACAATTTTGGTACTACTTATGCTATAAATTAAACTAATTCTACTTAAATATTTTATTATTATTGCTCTATAGTAGAACACAGGCAAAATTCCATTTTTTCCATTATAATTCCATTAGGCAGAATTCCATCATCCTGAAAGTTAAAGTGATGTTTAAGAATAGTGATAAGGGTTATTGTGAGAAAACCATTAAGATGCATCACCGTTTCGTATGATTTCCTAGAGAAATATCATTCGTCTTGCTTATGTTGCCGCGGTAATATGAAATGTGACCACGGGGAAGCGCTGCGAAAAATTACAGGCCTTGTATTTTTAAAAGTAGTATCGGGGTGGGTCTTATTGTGCGCAGGTCTTTTAGCGTGTTTGAGATCGATTTCCTGTGTTCCGTGTCGGTGTGTTGGTGTTAGTGTTTTTACTGGTTTCTGTTATGGCTTCTGTGGATGTCGAGGAATTTGTAGAACAAAACAGCGATCTTGTTGAATTCGTGGATAAATTCCGCTCTGTTTCGGAGAGCGAAAAGCACTGGAAGTCGCGAAGGGAGTTTATCTTCAGGAATCTCTCTGATTATGAGGATCCACACTTAGACCATCTCCTGGCTTTGTCTATGGTTTGGGCGAACCATGTTTTCCTGGGTTGTCGGTTGGTGAAGTTATATATATATATAATTTATTTGTTAATTGTCTGCGTTTTGCGCAGACGGTATAAATGGGTGAAAATCAGACCGAAATGTTATGCACACTTTGAATGTTTTGAGAATTAATGACGGTCCTACAGCCGCATTATTAAATTCTGCAAGGTTCAGGATCTCCCACAATATCACGCGTGACAGTGTAAACTCATTTGGGTATTGTCCAACAACGTAGACCAAACGTCGGAGCAAAGTGTGAATTTGGCTGTGTTTTTTCCCCTGCCATTAATCCCTGTTTCTTTTCATATTGTAGGACTAGTAGCTTTTACTTTTATAAATAGAAGCACGGCAAAACAATGCCAGTTAAAACTTAGTACATCCACGTCACTAGATGTGTATATATCCATCATTCGTTTTTCCAAAACATAATTTGCCGTAGGGTATGAAGAGACTGCTCAGTAATAGCAATGCAAATAGTCCTGGCTTTGTTCAAGGAATGCATGCAGCATCAGAGACGTATTGGTTTACAAGCAAACATAAACATGATTGAATGAAATGGCAGATAACAGCTGCATCATTTTATCGCTTCGAAGCCGCAGTTAGGCTCATTTCTCCCCGAAGCACTAGGCTGTAGGGAATCTGCGCAGATGTGTGTGGATGGGTGGATCTGAGCAACGTGAATAAAACGGCCGTTGCTTGGTAGTGTGCTCATGAACAAGGCGATCTGTGTTCTGTTAGCCTGCCTAGTCTAGAGCAGCTGCTCTCGGTACTAGTCCTCTTGCAGGGAGTGTTCAGTGCTGGAGAAACGGGTTATTCTCTCCTCCGATTCTCCGTTGTAGGGTGTCGTATCTCTTTTTGCTTTTATTACAAGGGAGCTCTGAATTTCTGGGGCCGATCAACCGCCTTTAACTCAACATTTCTTGAGAACATTAACATTTTAAAAGATAAGATTATTAGAGACCTGATCCAGGTGTTCAAAATGCTCCAAAGTATTGACAAATTCAAACCCAGGGGACCTCCTTCAGAATCAACAGTGAAACAGGAACCAAATGACACAAGTGGAAACTACAGGGAAGTGTATTTATACCCAAGAACAGGAGATACTTCTTTACACAGAGGATTGTAGAAGTATAAAGGGCTACCTAATCAAAACTGATACCTGGCTTCTTTCATGAAAGATTTGTAACCTTTCTTAGGTTCTAAACAGGATTTAGATTTGTACCTGTTACTGATATTTAGATGGGATTTAAACACCCATCATTTGTTAGATGACTGAAATTTAAACTCAGCTGTGATTCCTCACACAATATAGACGTAAAAACCCTCGAATTAAAGCTGACATTCTGCACTGTAACCTCATAGTCATTGTTTTATTTCAAATCCAATGTACTGGAGTACAGAGCCAAAACAACAACAATTGTCACTGTCCAAATACTTACAGACTGCACTGTACATCACAAAATAGACACAATTTCAAGGTATGCACAATGCCATATTGCTGTCATTGTCTGAAAATCAGAACGCGACAGCCAAACTTACGCTGAGGTGAAGCAGCCCTATTACTTTGTAAACAGTCTTTTAATCCAATAGAAATATTGCTCTCAACTTCGAGAGTGTTTTGCTGACAACTACTTACTTGTTGACTCTGCACGCAGATTACATTTGAACATTTCTGCGGTGAAATGTCTGCTACACAACCTGTGCTTATTCGCTCGTACATCGCATTACATTAGTCATTACAGCAACTAACGAGCAGGAAGGGCCGCCTCATGTCACAGTTTGTGGAAACTCTGGCTTTCACCCTTGGCGAGACGAGGGGTTTGCGACAACATGGCAATTTACAGTACTTTCGCCAAGTTCACGATGCTGTGCTTAATTCGGAACATTTTTCAAATTTTCTGTAATGTCAATGAAATAATTTTGTTACAGAGATGTAATAACCGGTCTGAGAAATTGGGACTGCTGTTCACCTTTAATAATGAGTGGATTTGTTTATTACCAGAATGTTTGACACACATTAGGATTGAGGACAGACTAAACAGTTTTTGTTTCCTGATCATTCTGGCAACAGTACAGCCTAGAACCAAGGACTGAAAGGAGAAAATAAAAAATTGTTAGAATAGTTATTGATCTGCATTGAACAGAATGAAACTACAGGGAAGTGTATTTATACCCAAGAACAGGAGATACTTCTTTACACAGAGGATTGTAGAAGTATAAAGGGCTACCTAATCAAAACTGATACCTGGCTTCTTTCATGAAAGATTTGTAACCTTTCTTAGGTTCTAAACAGGATTTAGATTTGTACCTGTTACTGATATTTAGATGGGATTTAAACACCCATCATTTGTTAGATGACTGAAATTTAAACTCAGCTGTGATTCCTCACACAATATAGACGTAAAAACCCTCGAATTAAAGCTGACATTCTGCACTGTAACCTCATAGTCATTGTTTTATTTCAAATCCAATGTACTGGAGTACAGAGCCAAAACAACAACAATTGTCACTGTCCAAATACTTACAGACTGCACTGTACATCACAAAATAGACACAATTTCAAGGTATGCACAATGCCATATTGCTGTCATTGTCTGAAAATCAGAATGCGACAGCCAAACTTACGCTGAGGTGAAGCAGCCCTATTACTTTGTAAACAGTCTTTTAATCCAATAGAAATATTGCTCTCAACTTCGAGAGTGTTTTGCTGACAACTACTTACTTGTTGACTCTGCACGCAGATTACATTTGAACATTTCTGCGGTGAAATGTCTGCTACACAACCTGTGCTTATTCGCTCGTACATCGCATTACATTAGTCATTACAGCAACTAACGAGCAGGAAGGGCCGCCTCATGTCACAGTTTGTGGAAACTCTGGCTTTCACCCTTGGCGAGACGAGGGGTTTGCGACAACATGGCAATTTACAGTACTTTCGCCAAGTTCACGATGCTGTGCTTAATTCGGAACATTTTTCAAATTTTCTGTAATGTCAATGAAATAATTTTGTTACAGAGATGTAATAACTGGTCTGAGAAATTGGGACTGCTGTTCACCTTTAATAATGAGTGGATTTGTTTATTACCAGAATGTTTGACACACATTAGGATTGAGGACAGACTAAACAGTTTTTGTTTCCTGATCATTCTGGCAACAGTACAGCCTAGAACCAAGGACTGAAAGGAGAAAATAAAAAATTGTTAGAATAGTTATTGATCTGCATTGAACAGAATGAATCTGGTTCTGGGGGCACTTTTGAAAAATGCCTGATCTTCATACATGGCGATTTCTTGTAGTGAAAAAGAGTGACACTCTTTGCTTGCTGAAGGCTCTTATTTTTCCTGTAGATACAGCCCGGACCTCATGGAGAAAGTAAAGGAGATGGCAGAAGGAATTGAGGTTGAAGATGCACCGACCTTTAAAACACGTGATGAGATCATGAAAGAGGTGAGCAGTTGTTAATCAGGAAGAGAGATCTTTCAATAGTTAGAATTAGATACTTGGTTCAGGCTTGTTGGAGATACCTTGTCTTGTACTGCTCTGCTGTAAAGAAAATGTACTGATAGAAACAGTTGTCCTATTAACAGTTGTCCTAGGAGAGTATATTAAATTGTCGATGAGCAGTATTCACTGCTGGACCTGGAGGGCTGTTATAAGTAACAAAAATCCCCAATGACTAAGGACTAAGGACTAAGGCCCTGGAAACAGTGGTTCTACAGAACAGTTCAGTGAACAGTTGCTTCAGAAGAAGTCATTAAGAGTCCAGGGTGGAATGATAACCAGAAGACATGCTGTCTTCACCATCACTTCGTTTCCTCCACTAACAGGGATCTTAAATTGAGTTCCCGGTGGGCATCACTGCCTTTGGGCTATTTGTTTACCCGAGCTCTCAATCACGCCACAAGGATCTGAAGTGTTTTATACATAACTGGAACTTTAAAGAACTTCATACTTTAAACGTAATCTGTACACATAATCTGTAATCTGTACGTTTCTTTATCTTACTGAGGAGATAATTAGGTTATTTGATTAATTTGCTACTCATGTTGGAACAAGAACTGCAGGGCCACCCATAAAATGAACTTGAGACCTTTGTTCCAAAATGCTTGAACAATTCTAGAGAGATTTATGGTGGGTTTTGCTGTATTCCAGTCATGAATAATGTCTTTGTGGACAAAATTAGTGGTTACAGGACTTTTATTATTTTACCAAGGCTCCATGAAAAAACCTCACAATTTTACAATTCAAGTATAAACGACTTTGACATTTCATTCCAAAGAAATTGTATTTCATTGAAGTAATCTATCCCTCCATCCATTTTCTAACCACTTTACCCAGTACATGGTCAGGGGGAGCTGGAGCCCAATCCAGCAAACATCAGGCGCAAGGAAGGATACACCCTGGGCATGTCTCCAGTCCATAACGGTGTACACACAGACACAACCATGCACAGACTCACACCAGGGCCAGTTTTCCCAGAAGCCAATTAATCTACCAGAATGTCTTTGGACTCTGGGAGGAAACCGGAGCACCTGGAGAAAACCCATGTTGACACAGGGAGAGCATGCAAACTCCACGCAGATAGCACCCCAGATCTGGAATTGAACCCTGGGTTCCAATGCTGTGAGACAACAATGCTAACCACTGCATCACTGTGCCTTCCCATTGAAATAATGGGAAACAATTATGATCAGTTCATTGTTTAGCTGTCAAGTTATGTCTGAACTGATTTTTAAATGTCAGGCTTAGCCAAACATTTTGCTTAGCAGGAGTAATTTAAACCGAATAGTGTATTGAATATTCCATCTCCTTACTTAGTAATGAGGAGAACAGACTGCATTTAAACCATTTTTTAAGATGCAGTTGTTTCCTGGAGTATTTTGTTTCAAATACCACAGCTGCAAATGTCATTATTGCCTATTGCCTCTTACAGTCTGTATATTTATTTGCCATTAATAAAGTTTTCCTTCACTTTCTCCACTTCAGAAGCGGTAACAGCACAAGAACACAGCTCCAGCGGAAGACAATTTGGACCAGACCTCTGTGCTGGGGGTTACCGGATGCAAAAGACTCGTTATGGACTATTTTAAGGCCACTTACAGTGGGTATTTTAAGCAAAAAATTGAAGGAATGAGGCATTGGTCTCCAGATGAAAATAGTACAGATTAATTGTGTGATATGAACAGACAAAGAAAACATACCAGCATCTTTTTCTTATAAGAATGTGAACATCTATCAGAAAATGACCCTTAAGTTGTCTGCTACACTGGTTTGATGGATAATTCATGTTTTAGAGGTATGACAAGTTGATTGAAGTGCATCTTTTTTACGTTTTGTATAAAGTTGGAATCGCCAATTACATTTTATCCCCAACTGATTTGGAGTAGCCATTGTGGTTTTTTTACATGTCAGCTTGGAGCTACCAACCCAGCAGCCCACACAGAGGGGAGAATGAGGAGGTGTAGGCAGATTCTTCCAACAAGCTCAGCCCAATAGTATTTTAACACATCAGCTCAGCACAGGAGGTTCAGTGGTGATTAGAGAAGGGGTGTGCCCCTTGGTAACTGTACCGCATGCCTGGTCACAGGGTCTCTGAGTGCTGGTACAGGCCTGGACAAACATTCCTGCCCTCAGGCTGTCGCTGCAGGCTGGTGACGCCACCCAGGCTCGAACCCGTGATCAGGAGACCCGTGTGAGTGCATCTTCTAAAACACCACTAACAGACCTTATTAAACATCCATCGAGCAAGCAAAGACATGAAAGAAACAGTGGACCTTTCAGCTGTAGTGAAAGCTGGTTGATTCCGGCAGCCTCTGCTTCAATATTGTCGTCATCTTGTTCGGCTTCTTGTCTTTTTTTATCAGCATTTGTTTTCAAAATGGAACAAATACAATTCCAGAAGACGTGTGTGGTAATTAAAAAGGTTTTTAAAGTAAGACAAGGCGCATCTGCCAGCCTTGTCGAAGGTTCCATATTAGCAGAAATGTGATCTACAGTAGCTAATATTTTTACAATTGAACGGCCCACTTACAGTGTACTTAACCCCACTTGAAAAAATCTACACTAACCTGAAGACTAATGGTAATTTGAGTGTTCTCACTGAGAAATACCTGTCAGGGGCACAGCAGCATAGTCACTTCTGAAAAGTACTCTTTGAATGGGACAATGGGTCTGACAGGGTGGAGAGCAGCCTTCGCCTAAAACTCTGCTTTTCCATTCTGATGAGATCATTTGAAAAAATCTACATAATACAAAATACATACATGCACTGCACTTTTACTGTTGAAGCAAGTTAATTGGACATTGTACGAGAGGCCCGTCATAATTAAACATAATAACACTCATAGAACTTGTAATTGGGGCCGATATTACCTTGAGAGCTATCACGGTGCTGTTGATGTACTTTACAATAGCAGGAATGGCACCATAATGCAAATCTTACATTACAATTAAAAATTAAAGGGTGAATTGAAGATTTTCTTAATTTTTATAAATGCTGGGTAGAGTAAAAAACATTCCTGTATGTTTAATATACTGTATTAATTTGCCCTATTAAATTACTGGAGTTGAAAGATTTTCAGCTACAGGTTTAGTGGACCTATAGTTAGTTCACTTGAAGTGGATTAAAGCTCTTTCTTCCTACATTGCAATTACATGAAGAAAATTAGATGTTTAAAATTAGATGCTAATGTCACTTACAACTAATTATAATATGCTTGCATGCATATTTTAAAAGCAACTCATCGGGTAGGCTGTGCTTTCCCAGCTGAAAATTGAGTCCGCAGCAGTTCTGTCTTGGGTGAAACATTTAGTATTCAGGGAGTAGGGGCTTTGATCTTAACATTAACCCTGATACACTGATCAAGCTTTTAGTGGATTTATACATTACTGAAAGAGGTGAGAGGCAAATCTTCGATGAAAAATCAGTGGGGACTCCTAAGGCACATTGATAAAACAATCTGTAATTCACTGCATCAGGAGATGATGTTTGTGTCTGATGAAGAGAAAACTTAAGACCCCTGTATTCTGACAGTGGCACAACTGTTTCTTGTGGGACGCTCAAAAACATGCTTTCTATGAATTCTTAACAGTGGTAAAAGCACACATTTGTGTTTGACAGAAGGGGGATCTTACAGGGAGTCATACAGTAGCAGTTTATCTGCCCTTGTACTACATTTCTGCTAATTCCATCATATCAATGAAACAAAAAGAATCTTAAGCTCTGCCATTCCCATGGCAACCATGCTGCGGCCCTGTTATCCAGTGTTCAGGGACTAACGCTGAGGAGATTTTAAGAGTCTTGACTTGCAAAACCTTAGCAATTAAAATTTTTAAAGATTACAATCTGTGTTGTAAACATTAACATCACACAGTGGTCATCTCAAAGTCTGCAAAATGTTTTTTATTATGTTTATACAGCATATTAGAAGTTTACATTGTGTCTTAATAAATTCACAAAATACTAATTTATAACATCTCCCTTTTCATTATATTAAGTGGAAACAAAATTATGTTTCCACTAAGTAATCAATATTCTCTAAATAAAATCTGATATAATGAAAAAATGTTTTTGCCATCCACAATTGTTTTCTTGGACATAAGACAGGGTGAACAAATGCTCTTTATTTGTAGTTACCTTTAATTGGATGCCGCATTAAAAAAGAAACAAAAACACACAGAGAAAACCATATCTAGACTTCAGCAGGTGTATGGAAATGGCAGATCGTGGTGAGAAAGGCAAGGAAAGAAGGCCTTCATAGAAATCATTTTTAAAACTAAAAAGGTCTGAAAATACATAGGAGACAGTCCTAGATCTGTAATTTTGTTTTTCATTTTTTTTAACTTGCTTAGTGGATTTAACCTATTACAGCTGAACATTTCTGCACAAGAAGTGCTTTTCCTTCACAAGGATTTGGGTCAGATGTCAAACTGCTTTTGAAAAGCAAATTAAAATAGATTTAAATTCCAAGTCAAGATACACTGTTAACTTTGCAGGGACTGTAGTTTTTTTAATTAGAGAAATGTGATTAGAAAATTACAGTTTGGACAGATGTATGTCAATTTGCCAGAGCCACATTCTACTGCATCTTTCTGATAAAGGACAGGACTGTGACACTGATTAAATCCTCATTTTTTTAGGGAGCAGCCATTGTTTGGACAAAACCAAAAAAATAAAAATGTGATCTGCCATTGCACCAGTAAAACCAACAACAAAAAACTCTTCACAGCCTGTGTTCTTCAAACCAAGATAAACATTAAAAAAAGTTTGGTAGAAACTGAAAAGTAACAGCATCAAACGAACAAAAAAGGAAATAAAGATATATTACAAGTTTTGTTAGCAATAACTTATTTCACATCATGCAATAAAAAATTAAAAACAATAACACAAACCTCAAAGGTTGGTAGATTTCAAACATATTGGCAAGCAAGTAAAAGTCCCTATTTCTTTCCAAATGTGTGGCACTTAAAAGTTCTTCTGTTGTTGACTGTTTATTCCTGATGAGGTAAATGAGAGATTGATAACAGTGGTGAGGAGCACTCTACTCTCTTGTTAGGAGTCATTCCAGCTTTGTTCTACAATAGCAGAGACCCTCTTCTCATACTCCCTCTTGTTCTCTTGGTACAGCTGGGCTGCCTGGCTGTTGGCGGGACTGTTCGGGTTTGGTTCATCCAAGAGGGACTGGATAAGAAAAAAAATAGAATATTTTTAAATTACTTAGGAAAACAGCTTCAGAATTTTCTGGGAATTCCTCTCCTCTGTTGATGGAAGTCTCATTTATGTACCCAGTGAATGCGCACAGGACAACTACTAGCAGCTCCTGTTGCTAGCCTGACTGTACCTGGCAGAAATACTCCAGTAAAGTTGCCAGCCTCTTTAAAATGACATACCTTATTTTTTTTTCATAAGATCAGTCTTTTAAAGGCACTGTTAAAATGGCACATGTACTACACATCAACAGCAGGCATAAAAACTCATGGTTTTTATAAGCCTAGCAGCAATTTACCAGACTTTATGTTATACAATTATGATAGCTACCCAATCAGAATTCATAGATCCTGTGGTGCGGTCTTGCAGACTCAGTACTAATACTGTATACATCGGCACAAGACCCCCAAAATAGTAGCGCAATGAAGGTACAAGCAAAAATCAAGAGGGTTATACAATCTGCAGAAAGTAGGGAATTAAAACTAACCTGAATAGAGGTTAAAATAGATGACACATCATATGTGGGACTCCAGCGATTCTGAAGGATATCTAAACATATGCTTCCATCAGCATAAACTGGAAGAATAAAAATGTATTTCAGAATTACACAACCTAAATTTATATCCATTTAAATAGGTGTAAACACTATTTTAAGGCAGTGCATCGGGGTTGAGCAGACATACACTGTAAAGAATATCTGGAGAAATTATTCAGTACAGGGACACAAATTTGTCTCAGATAGCTAGAAAAAAACCTAGATTTGTAGTGCATATGATAATGCTGATAACGTAGAAGACTTAATAGAATCTACTACAGAGCACAACAGTGAATACACAAGAAGTAAGGACTGTCCAAGAAAAAGATGTCAGATGTTCTCAACTCCAGCAGTTTAAGATTAAAATGATGTGTGGTTCTGCGAACATGCAGAATCAGCATAGATGCTTATACTTGTGACATTTGTCAGAAGGACTGATTTTTAAGATGCATGTCCTTCTGACTCACCAACCCATGCTAACAACATCCTCGAGTGGCTGTTCATCAATAACTACATAAAGCTTATACAATTTCTGAGTTCAGTTTGGTCAGGACAAGGTTGATGTGTCCTGGCTAAACCAGTATCTGTAGACAAAACAGAAGTAGAAGTACTGATCGACTACAGCTTGTGAAAATGACGAGCATGTAAGTGGGCATAGTCTTACAGTTTTACATAAGCAGGAGTTTCAGCGTGAAATCCACCTACTAACAGTGTGAAGACATCAGAACTATTTCAGCTAGCCATCCTTACGCAACCAAATTAATAAGTTAAAATTCATCAACATCAACAAAACCTACACATGGGAAAATCCTACCATTTGGATGGAACATTTTTGAGATGAATCGGACAGTTGGGGGTTTATTTGGGTACTCTTCTGAAAATTCGATCACAAGCTTAAAAGTTCCTGTGGAGTGGAGAAAAGCAATTAAGGATACTAAAAATAGAACACTTTCCTCATGACAAGAATTCATTTTGATTTGGGACTAAAAAATATCAACCTCATTGTTAATAATGTACGACAGGACTAATGCTGGATTAAAAATAAATGATGATTCAGCAAGCGATGTTTTCTAGGGTATTATGAAGACTGTAGCATTTAACATTTTCATCACATTACCATTAAATCTCTACTTAATTAACATAGTTAACCATAATGACACCCTTCTGCTCATTCACATAACTAGGCCTAATTTTTCATCATCCAGGAGAGAAGGAAAAATGGGGCAAAGCTCACTAAACTGACATCTGCCTATACCATTCAATTGGCATCTCTCAGCTGTAAATACTGATTAAGTATTTACTTAATATTCAGGTGGGTAGCTGCGTCAGCATGCATAGTCTGCAAAGGTGTCACACCTGAAGAAGGCTTCACAGCCGAAATGTTGTGTTTTCTCTCTTCTCTTTTGAGCATGGAATAAACCTATTACTTGTTCCTTTACTTAATATTCTATTTGTTTTGTGATGATTTGCTGCTATTTATGCTTTGATTATATGCTTATCTATATCCTTACAACAACGGTCTCTTAGAGAACTTATATGAAAGAAAAAGTCTGAGAATGTTTTATAGGACAATGATAGTGAGTAGAATGATATTTTAACTGTTTTCTTTATGACAATCATGATGAAAATAAGTTCAAGTTTATTGTCATTATACTCATACACAGGTATATGGTATAACAAAATGCTATTTAGCTAGCTCTCAGACAGTAAGCAGTGCAAAAAAAACAACAATACAATTGTATATGAAAAGTGAGAGACAACAGGCAATGTGCAAAACAACATCAGTTGTGCAAAATCATACATCAACAGAATGAAATAAAGGATAGAAAATTATGGGGAGTGAGCTTCTTGACATGTGAGGTAGAGGTAGATTTCAATGTGTGTTTGAGTTTTGATAAAGAGAGAAGGCACTATAAGGGTTCAGACTGTGGATGAGAGAGGCTGGGAGTTTAATAGTTTGATACTGCAAGGGTAAAAACTGTCTTCGGGTCTGGTAGTCCGGGCCCGGATGCTCCGGTACCATTTTCCAGATGGTAGAGGGTCAAAAAGTCTGTAGCTGGGGTGTGTGGGGTTTTTGATGATGCTTAGAGCTTTCCTCAAGCACCATCTGTCATATATGTCCTGGATGGATGGATGGGAGGGCGACCCCAGTGATGGACTGGGCAGTTTTCACCACCCACTGTAGGGCTTTGCGGACAGCAATACTGCAGTTGCCATACCACACTGTGATGCAACCTGTCAGTGTGCTTTCTGTAATGCATCTGTAAAAGTTAGTGAGGATCTGGGGACATATCTTAGCCTTCTTCAACTGTCTTAGGAAGTACAGGCACTGTTGCGCTTTCTTAATCAGACAAGTGGCGTTGAGAAACCATGTGAGGTCCTCGGTGATATGGGCGCCAAGGAATTTGAAGTTACTGACCCTTTCCACTTCAGTCCCGTTGATGTGGATAGGGGCATGTCCGTTTTGCAGTTTCCTGAAATCAACTATCAGCTCCTTGGTTTTGCTGACGTTGAGGGTGAGGTTGTTGTCCTCCCACCATGTTGTAAGGAGACTGACCTCCTCCCTGTAGGCCCTCTCATCATTGTCTGTGATCAGACCTACAACTGTGGTGTCATCGGCAAACTTGATGATGGAGTTGGTGTTATGTTTGGCCTTACAGTCGTGGGTGTAGAGGGAGTAGAGTGATGGACTAAGCACACACCCCAGGGGAATCCAGGGGAAATCAGACTAGTTCAGAATTATCATGATGTGTTAGAAAACACAACATCAATATTTTAGGTTGTTGCAATACTTCTACATATTTCTGGTCAACTTACCATCTTCAAATGGTGTGCCTTCAGGGCTGAAAAAGAATAACAAAAATATTAATTACATGACAACAGGTTCTGCATTTACTATATAACATCCATACATTTTCTAACCGCTTTATCCAGTACAGGGTTGCAGCGGAGCAGGAGCTTATCCCAGCATTAGCAATGGGGACAAGGCAGGGTACACCTTGGATGGGATGCCAGTCCATTACAAGGCACACATAGTCAGACACATATACTCACAACAGGGCCAATTTTCCCAGAAGCCAATTAACCTACCAGTATGTCTCTGGACAGTGGGAGGAAACCGGAGCACCTGGAGGAATCCCATGTGAACATGGGGAGAACATACAAACTTCACACAGACATCACCCCATGTCGGCAATTGAACTCCAGTGCTCCAAGGCAGCAGTGCTAACCGCTGCACCACCTTGATGCCCCACTGTTTTACAATGAACATTAAATACAACAACTGGGTCCAAAATTTAGTTTAATAATAAAGCAGATCATGTGGCACTGTTACTTATTTAATAAACGTCCCAACAGTTTAATTTGCAGGTAATTGCTTCTTCTATGATTTTTTTCTTTCTATGGGACCTCTACACAAACAAGCAAGCATTCTTCTTTGTTTCAGTCACAAGACACAAGACTGATTGCAAATACTCCCAACTCATAAGATTAGTTTTGAACCAAGCTGCAATATAATGTAACAGACCAAATACTCAAAATAACCCCTACTTCCATCTGGCTTTCTACTAAAGTACGGGAAGATCAGTAGAATTTTACAGTTATGAAATCTCACCCAAATATCACTGCATTCCACAGCATGATGTTATTTTCTGATGGGGCACCACTGACTCCAGCAGGAGGATCTTCTTGAAGCCTTTTAAGACATAAATAATTGAGTTTTATACTGTAGGTGAAAATGTACTTTTAGGATTTAGTAGTATTATAGAAAACAAGCTCCAAATCTGACCGGCCTAGAAAAAGCCTTGAAGGTTTTTTTTAAAAGGACTTGTTATAAGGCACATGTTTACCTTAATGCAGGTATAGAACAGGAAACAGGTCTCAGTAATGGATGGCTCTCTTTAAACTTAACCTTCTTGCAGAGTCTGGATTATTCAGTCTAGAGGTACCTTAAGACAAACCTGTACTGTATAACCTCTATTTTGCCAGTAATAAAGAATTAAAATGCTTGCTGGTTCTGGTCCTAATTAAGATTAAGGTTGCAGATTCTATTCCCTAGCAGTTTAATCTTATTAGAAGTGTTAAGTATATTACCAAAGCTCAAAACAACACATCCATCAGAGACCGATGCACCAGAAAGTAAAGACAATGTTAAAAACATTTGGCGATAATCCGAATAACCTGTGGCTTTAGGCTCCTGTTCTGCAGATGTCTGCCTGTCATCCCTGTGCATGACTATGATCACCTTCCAATATCTGATACCCCGGCTTCAAGGGACACATCTTAACAGCAGCCGCCTTGAGTCTGTTCTTGTAAGGTTTCCAAACCATCTGCACCTCAAACAGGTGTCTAGCGCTGCTCTGAGCAAACAAAAAGAGCTCAGTCTCAAGTACAGGCTTCCACACGTGAGCCCTTCACCCGTCTGCTGCGATGACAGAAGGTTGATGCAGGTCATGCCTCACTGCTGCTGACTGCACTGTCAGACAGCGCCACTGCTGCCCCAGCCCCAGGGGATTATCCTACTTCAAGATGGGCTCAATTTCCATCACAGAAGAAATTAAATTATCATCAGATTAAAAAAAACAAACAACCACCACCCACAACAGGGAAACTGGATTTAAAAAACTAGCATCAAATTCATCTAATTGTTTTCCAAAGGTAAAGACGATTCATCAGTCTGCAAAGGTACATTCAGCTGCAAAACACTGGCAAAGATTAAGTGTTTCTTGTAAAACATACATTTTGTACCTTCAGGCTTTGCGATACACTATTATATCAGGAATATATAAATGTTAACCAGCAAATATTCATCTCCAAGATGTAAAGATTCCAATGAAAAAATACAGCACACACAGTTGTTTTAAGGGGAGATGTGTTTCCCGAATGGCATTTTAGGGTCCAGGAAGAACAGCAATGCTCTTTTGTTACACTATGAAAGGTTACATTTTTGTAAAAATGCTGCAAAAACATAGAGCCCTGTTAATTTATTGCTTATATCTAGTCCAATAATTGCACTGAAATTAAATTAATATAAGTTTTTTCACCCCACAATAAGGAAAATTGGATTTTGAAGACCAGCAGCAAATTGTTTTCCAAAAGAAAAGCAGTTAATCAATTCTGTAAAAGGTACCTTCAGTTAATGGATATATATTGAAAAGGAAGGATCCATAATTCAACACCAAGTGTGATACCACAAACTCGCCTGGCAAGTTACAACATCCCTTTAGTTCTCAGCTAGTGGTACCCAGAAAGAAAGAGGGACTAGAAAAGTTTCCATTTTTTCCCTCAAGTACTATGTACCAGGAATTCATTTCAAGCTTTATTATGCTCTGGGTGAAATTTGCTTTACAAATACAACAATACACCAAGGAAGACAAATATTACCAACAGAGAAGACGGTATAATGATGTTACAGGAGATAAGAGGGTTTTCTGACCTGAAATGCAGTTTTTGATATTTTTACAATGATAACCTGTAGCATTATTAATAATAATGTAATTACTGTATGAAATCTAGTTAGACTGTATCGGCTACGTTTGGGCGTCGTTATCCAGAACCATTACAAAATAAGAGGCTCAGAGACGGCCTCCCTACAGCTTACGGAAAACTTCCATTTCTCCTGAAGAACAATACCCAGACTCCTGGAATCACAACACATCCTAGGGGATGGCCACACCAAACATTTCACCAAAAGACCGTTACATAACATTAAAAGGACACATCCTCTCTACTGCGAGTACCGACTTCTTAACCAAACCCAGCCCGTCTGCCCCTGTCCACCAAGGAATTATAGGGCACCGGCCAGTTTCTGGGTTTTTAAGAAGAAAAAGATTCCAACTAAAAAATATGTGACCTGTACTTAACCTGAAAAGGTGAATCTGCTGTCTACTGGTGTCGTTTAAAATCTAGTAATAGTGAAAATGAATTTCCAACAGCGTCCTGGTGTCATTGTGCGAGCTATTCTCCTTTATATAGTCATTTGATACAATCGAGGGGTGATATCACATTAGCTCAGCATTACCAGTGAATTTGGAAATATACATTCGCTGCTGAATTTTTGTATTGTGTTTACTGGGAAAAAAAAAGACTGAAAAGAAAAAAAGGATATGCATTCTCTCGTGTGAGAAATTCAAGCACGGTTCTCGAAAAGGAACCTTTTTGCAAAGAAAGCCCCAAGAGTGGTTTGAAAGACAACTCGCTTTAAATAGTCTCCCACACTAAAAATATGTTCACCTTCAAGAAAAGCACCGATGCACCGCAGATATCGACCAGGCAGTCGAAACTTGAATACCTAAAAGCACAGGCCTAGCACTGCCGTACTGAATATTACTGTTGGGCAATGGAAAAAAAAACAATGCTCAGGAAAATGGAGCTCACCTTTTAAAATCTCTCATAAGTCGCCTCCGGGCCGGGGTAGACATGGTTCAAAATGACAAATTCAGAAATTTTCAACCATAAAACCAAAGCCGAGCCGGTATATTTTTGAGCTAATTTCACCTCTTGTGCCTTTTTTGCTCCTTCCAAACAACTAGGGTGACGTCATAGACCTCCCAGAAAATAAAAGGTGACGAATCGACCGATTGGAATAGTCCAATTTTAATTTTTATGTACAAAGTGAAAGGTGAACGGTTCATTTTAGATAAATGCGAATTAATTGTTATTTATCAGAAAAAACGCTTTAGAACTGTGTCCTCTTTATCCTGTTTACGTTAGTGGTGCTTATACATACATTTTTTCAATTTTACGCACCACCCCTCTCCAGAATGAAGAGTTGGTGCGGCTTCCACAGAAATAAGACGCTGTAGCAGTTGGCTCAGCGGCATTAGAGCAGAAGTATAAGTGATGTGTTTCAGAGGTAGGGCTTAGGTGAGCGCAGTCTGCCTTTTTTTTGTGACTTCATATGATATCATGTATAAGAAATAAATATGTTTACATAGCAGGCTATATATACTTGTGCATTTTGCTCCTTCATACCAGGCCAAAAAACGAAATGCGTTTTTCCATAACAGCGGTGTTTGGTAGGTAATCATTATGAACAATAATGGAAAGTAGATTATTTGGTTTCATTTCACATATCCTACAGTATCCTTGGTATATTGAGCATATTGTGCATGGCAAATATTTAGTAAAAAAAGTGCTTCACAATAAAGGTTTAGTACAAATGGTGTTACGTGTTAAGATCATGGAGAAATTGGAATAAGTTCGATCAATATGTGAAGTGCAGTTAAGGTTTCAGTTACTATTCGGAAGCGGGGTAGTTAAAGGGTTCTATTATCGTTACCAGAGTTCTATCAACATAAATTTGTTTTTTCTAATAAACATTCGCACACAGAATATGTGTATATATAATAGGCTCACATACATGGAACAATGTGAAACTGATGAGTAAAATGACATTGGTACCACGAAATACCCAGTGTTGGTCCAGCATAGATCATGTTGTTTTCTGCCCATCGGAGTATGAGTACAGTTTCTAGGCAGGTGTTCTGAAAAGAACTTTAAGAGAGTTCAACTGGAACCTGTAAATTGTGTCTTGAAAGCCTATACACAGAAATTGTTTTAGTTACTGGGTGCTGCAGAGGATGTGGCCTTCAAATACAAGATCCAGAAGCTGGACCTTTTATTTGCAGATGTCATTGGCCAAAACAGACCGTTGCCTGGTAAACTGCTACTTCTGCGCTGGAAGTCAGCAGACAGGCCCTGCAGCAATAATAATAATAATAATAATAATAATAATAATAATAGCTTACACTTATATAGCGCTTTTCTGGACACTCCACTCAAAGCACTTTACAGGTAATGGGGACTCCCCTCCACCACCACCAATGTGCAGCATCCACCTGGATAATTCAACTTCAACTACCAGCAGTTGAATTTGGGCTTTGCAAGAAGAGAGAGATCAATGTACGTGGTTGTACACAAACTCTAGGTGGCCTGAGGTTGTGCCCATGGCTTACACCACCAACATTTAGATGGCAGAGAAACTGCTTATATTGTTTGCAGCACATGGGCTACCAGAGGAAAATGTCAATGGTCTGCAGGAGATTTTTTTTCATACTTTGGCTTTTAAGGTTTTCCATTTCACATTTTTTCCCAGCAGCCTGGGAAGTTAAATGGTAATCCCTGTATAAATAAGACACATTATTATATCAGCAGTGGCACAGTGCATGTTAATTATTATTATAGTAATTATATTATTCATTATTATATTATTAATTATAATTAATTATTAACTCACTGAAGCTAAGCAGGTGTGAGCCTGGTCAGTACCTTGATGGGAGACCTACCGGGAAAAACTAAGGTTGCTGCTGGAAGAGGTGTTAGTGGGGCCAGCAGGGGACGCTCACCCTGCAGTCCATGTGGGTCTTAATGCCCCAGTATAGTGACGGGGACACTATACTGTAAACAGGCACCATCCTTCAGATGAGACATAAAACCGAGGTCTTGACTCTCTGTGGTCATCAAAAATCCCAGGGCATTTCTTGAAAAAAGTAGGGGTGTAACCCCGGTGTCCTGGACGATTTTCAAATTGGCCCTTACCAGTCATGGTCTCCTAATAATCCCCATCTATGAACTGGCTACATTACTCTGCTCTCCTCCCCACTGATAGCTGATGTGTGGTGAGCGTTCTGGCGCACTATGGCTACCGTCGCATCATCCAGGTGGATGCTGCACATTGGTGGTGGTGGAGGGGAGTCCCCATCACCTGTAAAGCTCTTTGAGTGGAGTGTCCAGAAAAGCGCTATATAAGTGTAAGCAATTATTATTATTATTATTAATAATAATAATAATAATAATAATAATAATAAATTAATTAATTAATGTGTCCAGTAATGACAAGCCATGCCAAATGGGCCGTGGATGGTAACTGAAAGCCTGGGCCTGTCCAGTGTGGCAGCAGTCCCTAGTATCTTCTGTCAGTTGATATTTTTATATCTAGTGTATATATTTTTCTATGTAGTGCCAGTGTAATGCTTTTCCCCATCACTTTGTGTGCCAACAGTCTTGACTCAGCATTGCTGTAGCTCTTTCTCATTCCTCTCAGATGAATTCTGTATTAACACAGCTCCTTTTGGATTGATTTACATGAAAAAAGAGCAAATGTACTCTTGTAATCCACTGTATTTGAATGATAAAACAGTTCAGTAAATAAATCTACTGTGTACAGGATATTTATTCACAATTAGGTCAAAATCCTCACAAGAAATTAGATTTTTGTATTGTATATACTTAAAACAAGTCTGATAGACCTATGTCTGATAGTATTGCAAACACTGCATAAATATCTAATTTTGACTTGTTGAATTAAGTATTCAATATATATGGATATATTTACTTAGAGGTTGATTAAGGGAGATGTGTTAGCCTGAAAGCTAATAAGGTACAAAGAAAGGTTAATTATGCCCCCCAAAACGAAAAAAAATAAATTAAAAAAACAATGTTTCAGCTTTTTGACAGTTCTAGAAAAGACTGAAGCATTCTTCTCTTACTTCTTTTCAGTGTAGAATTTACCTCTTTTTGTTCCTTACAATGTACATGGGAAATGTACTAATTTATAAATTGAAAGAATGCAACTATCAACATTTTATCTTCAGTTTGTGCTATGTTCTTCCTTTCACTGTAGTATTCCAGAATGTTTTTTTCTCTATTGTGACTGTTTTGTTTGTTGTCATGGTAACTTCACTTCTAATTCTTAACTTTTCAGATTTCTGTCAATTGTTTCATGTGCCCAAATAACCTGTCAGGAGAGGTGTGTTATAATAGTAATTGTATTACAATTTACAAGAAGAAGCTAAATAATGAGGAGTTTTCCAAAACATGTATAGAAAAAAATGCAACCAGGAATGAAAGTGATCTTTGAAAATAAAATAAACAGAAAAAGAAGGATACACTGAAGGGCATTGTTTGTACTGCTATTTTATTTCATTGCTGAAGAGTAGGTAAGTAGTAAGATATGTGATTTTATTTTTCTCTGAAGTATCTGTCTTTTTTAGGAGACGATAGCATTTGCTCTGTTGTTGTGCATACTTGTGATACACATCCCATGCACCCAGTACGATGGATATGTATGAGAATCTTGGGATTGTGGGAGAGGGAAGCTATGGATTAGTCATGAAGTGCAAGCATAAGGAAACAGGCCACATTGTCGCCATCAAGAAATTCACCGACACAGAAGAAGACAGGACTATGAAGAAGATAATCACAAGAGAAATCAAATTCTTAAGGGTAAGGAGAAACTACTGAGAACTAAATAATATTATCTCATGTATTGTGATAAGAAACCCAACCCTTTTGTTTTCTCCCATTTTTGGGGTGGGAGAAGGAAAGGAGGGGTGCTGTTTATTTGATGAATTTGTACCTTCAGAATTAGATTAGCATTCAGTTTACAGCCCTGAAAGAAACCCACATTTCCATAAGAACCAAGACCCACATTTTTTACCTATATCTACCTTTTGTGATATCTGCTTTATTGCTTTATATATCTCTGACATAAGGTATTTGTCCTAGGAGGTATTTGCACAAACCCAGTATCCCATAAAGATCCATGTTAACTGTACATAAAAAAATGCTTCTAGATCACTGCCTAATACTGGTATAAACATAAAAGATGAAGCAGGCAAAAGAGAAAAGTGAAATACGTCTTTCCATGGGTCATCAGCATACTGTATGTCTAGCGATTTTGTTTATGTCCTTGACATAAGAGTAATGATCTTTATTTTTAAAGGGGCAGGGTTGTTTAGTGACACTGTACAGTGAACAAAACAAGTCACCCGTATCTTTCAAACACATATTTGTAATATATGTAGAACACTAACAAAAAGTGAATCTTTCAATGAACACTTTTACCTACATCATATTAAATATGCCATTAAAAATCAGTAGCATTCTGGGTCATTTTGAGTCATGTCAGGAAGCTGTAGTCTTTGACAACAATGTCTTTACCCTTATAAACACATTAAATCCATACACAGCAAGGAAATGTCTGAATATTCCGAATGCAAGGGAATATTGAATGGTATCTGACTTTGCAAAAATGAAAAAGAAAAGCTATTTTTTTCAAATGCAGGATGCTTCCTCAATAAAGGTAACGACAACTAACATCCTCTCTGACAGTTTATCATTTTTTCTTCTGCCTACACATTGATGAAAGATCCTACTCTACTCATTTTCTTTCTCTTCTGTTTGATTCCTTCTTCACACATTGTGCTGCCATACTCCTACACACACAACCAAATCTGTTCCTTTCATACTGCTTGAAGTAAAAAATTATATTGTCATGTAACCAATGATTCCTACACTAAAAATAATATTGCTTCTGTGTATTTTTCTCATAAAATGAACTGATTTAAACCCTTAAAGGTTTATTTCAATATTTATATTTTAATGCAATGCTCTGTTGTTACTCTTAATTTTAGTGGAGATGGAAGATATAGCCCACAGAAACACTTGGAGAACAACATGACAACGAAATGACCTGTGTATCACTAAGGAAGAAGTGGAAACAAAGCTCTGTTTCCAACATAATGTTTATTTGTATTTTTTGGTTATGAAAAAAAAATCCTTTATATATAACATGTAGGAACTACAATATTTTACTTTGAAAAAAAAAAACTTAACTAAAACAACTATAGTAGTTATGTGTACCTCTAATTAGATACATACGATTCTGATTGCACCAGGCAGTAAAACATTTCTGATTTTCTTCATCAAAGTCTGGAATGCCCCATGTTAAAAGAGTCCGGAAAGAAAACAAAAATGCTGTTGTTCTAGGTTGTCATCTTCCCTATCCTGACAAATGGAACGTTCTTCTCTGTACAGCTTTTTCGGCACGACAACCTGGTGAACATGCTGGAGGTGTTCCGATACAAGCGGCGCTTGTTTTTGGTCTTTGAATTCATTGACCGCACCGTTCTGGAGGAGCTGGACCACTTCCCCTGTGGGCTTGACAGCAGACGACTCAGGAAATACATCTTCCAGGTTTTGCGAGGGGTGGAATACCTTCACTCGTGCAATGTTAGTATCACATGAAGACAGGGGGACACTGTGGTCTGGCCCTGAGTTGTCCATTGTAACACATGTTATGAGTCATTCATTAAGCATTTAGGGATCTTTGGATCATTATTGCATATTTTTAAGTATTCTTAAGTCTCTTAATATACAATTTCTAGCCCTAAAACTCATCATACATTTTATAATTAACATAATGTAAGTGGATACAAAGTTCTGCTTCCTTTCTTGACAAAGACCTCATATGATGGGCTGGCTCTGCAGCAGTACTTGGAGGAAAACAACCTCAGAAAAAAAAAAGATTCATGTAATCCTTTGAAAGCTAGAAGGATCAGAAAGGCTCCAAATAATCAGTTTTTTTAACTTACTCCTTCTCTTAAACAACATAACAAAGAGGTTTGACACCTGCCTGGTTCACAGGTGTATATTCCTTGCTTTTATGCATCTATGTAGATTTGCTGTTTTTGTTTTTCTGCTCAACAGATAATCCACCGGGATATCAAACCTGAGAATGTCTTGGTGTCCAACTCGGGGATTGTGAAATTGTGTGACTTTGGCTTTGCCCGAGCGCTTGCACCAACAGGCGAGCCTTTCACAGACTATGTGGCCACTCGATGGTACCGAGCGCCTGAGCTTCTTGTTGGAGACAAAACCTACAGCAAGTATGGGTCAAAAAGAAAAAGGGTCTTTAAATTAGTTTACTGTGATGTGCAGGGTGAGATGTAGTTGCGAGAATGACAAATGCTAAGGAGTTGTGACAAAACATTTAAACCATAAAGAGGTATGACAGGGTGTGTTGTGAACCAAGGAAAAGCCAAGCATAGCAGAGTGAAAAGCACAAATAAATGGGAAAAAAATGCTGTTCCACTGCAAACGTCTAATAAGATCTTGAAAAAGAGCAGTCTCAGCACGAGAAAAGTCTGAACTGCAGATATGAAAGTAGGCCCTGTATTGCATTATGGAACCAGAGCACTGCATGTTTTTATTTCTGAATAATGTCTTTTAAACTATAATACCACATCGATGTGTTTAACCATGATGTAAATGTGTCATGCAAGCTATTAAAATGAAAATAAAACAGTAAAAGGCATGGTAGGAATATTTAAGTACAGGAAGCAGTAGAAGTTCACAAGCGAGTTCTCTTGGTATTTCTTCCATGTTATAGACCTGTAGATATCTGGGCCATTGGCTGCTTGATAATGGAAATGGCCACTAGTCATGCCTTCTTAAAAGGGACCTCTGACCTGGATCAGGTGCACAGGATTGTGACTAAAGTAGGTGAGTAGAACAGGATTCTCAACCAGGTTTTCATATAGAATGAGGTCTGCATGTTGGAATGTGGTTTGACAAATGCAGTTTATAGTCCAGCTTTAGACCCCAGAAAAGCAGCTCTTTTTTCTGTCTAGGATAACAAAATCAATTCTGATCCATAGCTGTAAATGTTTGCTCCAAAAATAAACCACTTTACAGGACTCTCATGAACAATGACTCAGACATCTGCCAAAGTTGCTTTAAATTAAATTAATTCGAAGCACAGTCTGTTAGAGGAACCAACCTGTGTCAAATTAAATGCTATAATATTGGAATCCTTCTAAGATTGGAAAGATGAGATCAACTCCCTGATCTAATGTGAGGTCGGAGCCTGCAATTAAGATCGACCCCAAATGCAGGATTACACTGAGAATTCTTAAAGGTATTGGTCCAATTATCTCATTTTTATTTTTTAAAATAGGACTTTGAGGGGAAACAGTTGGAATCCCTTCCTGGGAAAGCAGAACACTTCTTTATGTAAGAGAAAATGTTTCATCTAGTTAGTTTCCAGTTCATTAACCGGAATAGCTGTGAAGGAACATATACCCAAGGCTACTCACCTCCCTAATCGGTCCCAGAGTGTCTGCCTCTATACTCCAAAGCCTCTTTGGTAGTAATGGCAGTGTGCCAGCGTCAGTGCAGCAGCGATAATAATGTGCGGTGCATGACAGAGTGCTCCTTTTTGTTCAGCAGCTGTCTACAGATACACCGTATCTGTCCAACAGGCTGACAGATCTATTTACAATAGTCAAAGTGTCTCTGAAATGATTCATTACAGCTTTTTATTGCCTTGTGCCCAAATGAAACTCCAGCCACGAACTGTTTGTCTGGAGCTGTGTAATTATGCATGCTAACTGTGATTATGGACGTGCCATTTTACTAACATTGCAAATCTGTGTGCGTCATAATTCAATTACTGGTCTGATTTGCACAGAACAATCAAGCACCTCAATCTCAACAAATTCAGATGGAAGAGCATGAGTTGTTTTGCATACCATCATATCAAATGACTCGCTTGTTGCTGAAAGAAGTCTGGTGCCATTTGGCTCACTTTTGCTCCAAGGGAGATCACAGAAAAGTCGTTGATAGAACAGAACAGCAGACATGTGAGCAGCTATTCCTGAACAATATTTCAGTTTTCTATCTTTATCCTTGTCTAGTTTTTCTGTGTATATAATGTACGTAGTTCACAGCTAGAGACACAGCTCTCTCTGGAATCAGTCCAAAGAAGAGCAACCAGATCCGTTCCGAGATTAATGGAATGACAAGGTGAAGCAGCTAAGCCTTTTTACCCTTGAAAAGAGAAGACTATGAGGGGACCTGATACAAGTATTCGGAACCCTCAGAGGCATTGACCAAGTAAATCCAGTGGATTTCTGCAGAATGAACAGTGAAACACAAACCGGACAGCACAGTGTACATTATATGGAAGTGCGTTTAAAATTGAGAACAGGAGGCACTTGTTGGTTAATGGCAGGAGTCTGAAACACGCTACCCAGCCATGCTGATGAAGTTGATGCCCTTGCTGCTTTCAAGAAATGGCTGGATGAGATCCTTGAATCTTTGCTACTGACTATCAAATGTGCAAGATGGCTTGCTCTTACGCTTGTTTCCATTCTTACGTGTGTGAGTGTGAGAAGCAATGGAATAACTGGTAGCTAATCCTCAATGACAGTGCAAGCCGTCATACACCAGGACCTTATTAAACACCAACAGATGTGCTGTTAAGAAAAGCTTGTCATTATCTAAGACACTTTTGCTGACAACTGAGAGTATTAAATGTAATGAATGGCGACTACACAAGTTATTGTAAACAGGGGAATACTTAAAGAGAGAGTGCATCACCAAAAACTGCAAAATCGTTGCAATCTGCTGTTAAGACAATGCCATGAAAAAAAAATGATTGAAGATCTAGGAAAAATAAGATTCCGATCCCGTGATTCACGCTGGAACTAAAGCAGGTGGAGCTCTTCTTTTTTGTGCACTTCTCCTAATTAATCTTATTTAATCGTTTCATTTTATTCATTGTTTCAGGCCCTTTGACCCCCCACCAGCTGGATCTTTATTGCCAAAACCCGGTTTTTGCTGCAGCAACTCTTCCTCAAGTCCAGCTCCCCAGAGAGCCAAGGAAGAAATATCACAAGGTCACCCCACTCCTTGCAGAAATGGTGGATGTAAGCTTCACTCATCAGCTTTGCATTCTTTGGCTTGTCGAACCACTTTACATGTATTATTAGTAGAGGTAAATGCATAGGCTGGACAGGCATGCTTTCAAGAATACAACTTGCCAAATATGTACACCCCCCCCAAATTACTCATGACAACATGAGTGACCTTTCACGTACAGGATAGAATTCCCCATGAATGCCAGGGTTATCAATCTGAAAGGTGTTTTGTTTGTTTCAGTCTTGTTTCCAGATTGATCCTCCTGATAGGGCATCATGCTCTGAGTTGCTGTCCCATCACTACTTCACTAAGGACCGATTTCCTGAGAGGTGCTAAAAAAATTCATTTATTCCGAACATCTCTTTGAGGGGGAAGGGCCAATGTATACATTTAAAGTGAAATGGTTTGGATGCACAGTTTTCAGTGGAGCCTGTCTGGAATGTTGAGGTTCGTTCCAGAGTTGAAGGCCCTGATTGAAAAGGAGAGCAGACGGAGGAGTCAGTTCTGCGCTGGGGGGAAGGAGCATCCAGACGATCCGCTGCCTTCTAGAATGAAGACAAGCAACAAGAAACAAATCAAGGTTGGGATTTTTTTCCTGGCTATGTCCAAAAGTTCAAAGCTGGTTTTACAAAGTTTATCCAGGTGTTATGTATTTCTGTGAAGGGTTTCATGGAGATGCAGTAAATTTTGGTTAGACCTGGGGGGAGGCACACTATCTGCTGGGCCTCATTACTTTCTAACATCTTTTAATTTGTTGTTGATTGTAAGAACTTTTAATAATTCTTATTTATAGAAGTAATTAAAGCCACCATGATTCATAAGATGTTATGTCCATACTTTTATGCCCTCTTGAAAATATAGATGAAGAGGCCCATCTTGCTTGATGTACACAGATAAACTTTGTATGTATTGTTCGTGGAAAACTGGCACCTCAAATGGACTTGTGTAAGACACAAACCAATCAGTTAGTAAGATCAATTCAGTTAATGGCTTGTATAGATTTTGAGTTATTTCTGCTCAGTGCTGGTTTACATGTTTAACCTGGCTCAGGCTTACCACGTGTAAGTTGTCTTTTAGGTGTTAATTGCTGTATTTAGTACATCCTGCCAGCGACGTCTCTCACTTGTGTTAGGACTATGACAAGGCCAGGAAGTGTGAACCTAAGCCGCCCGGGTCCAGAGTGGGCAACACAGAGGGGAGGAGGACAGAGAGAGTGGAGCCCCTCCAGGAGGAGAACCCCACCTCTCTCAAAGCAGACTCCAAACCTGACCTTGGCCAGGGAAAGGCCCAGTCTCCCATCACACTCGTCATGCCCCCCATCAACTCCTGCAATAACCTGGTCATTGCAGCCACCTCCGGGCTGGAGGCCAACATGTCCTGGTCAGCAGCTCATCAACCATTCCTGTACAATAGCTGTAGGACTGCAGTCTCCACCCTCTCTCAGATCTCCAGACACTGCATGGGCTGTAATCCTGGGTCTCACCATGGGGCTTTAAGTCATAGTACAAGCTGAATTCCAGCTCTTGGGCAAGCTGAGTGATATGCCATAATTGAATTACATTTTACATATCAATTACATCAGATTTTTACTCATTGCGTAGTGGATTGGGGTTTTAAGCTGTTCTACTCCTTGACCTGTAAAGGTGAAATGTCTTTGGACGTTTCAGCCTGTGCTCCAAGTTAACAACTGTCTCAGTCTCAATGCCTTAATCCAGCAGTACTGGGAACTTTTCAGAGCAGCATTGACAGACAGACCTCCTATTCCTCTGCTTCTTAACAGTTGATTTAAAGGGTAGCTGAAAGGATTTTTGGAGATGATCATACTGGAGCTGCCTGTGCAGTTCTCTTGAGTGCGTACAGATAGACAATCGCATTTACTCTGACTGCCGATCACCATCATTCGAAAGAGCAAAGAGTTCACCAAATACAAATACATAAAATAATATTAGCTCAAATTTTACTCAATCTGTGCATCATTATTTAATAAAACTCCTTTTTAGCACTAACAAAAAAGTCACCACACAACAGTAAATACAATGTGAAGCCATTTAAAAGGTATGTCGTTAAGAAGCAGATAAATTCTAAAATTGAACCTAATTTTAAACACTGTAACTGTTATTACCACAAAACTAGGTGTCGTTACAAAGTTTAAGATGCCCTGTAATGGAAACCCTGGGATCCACCTCCTTTTGAAAAAAAAAAAATTAAATAGCAAGCTACCTAAAATCTTGAGTCTAGAAGCACGTGGGATTCAGATATCATTTCATTTAAGAAGGTATAAAGCCATTCAGGGCTGTCTGAGTTACTTTTAGAGCTCCTAACAATGGAATAATGTGTAAGAATTACAACAACAACATGCTCTTTCCATGTTGTAGTGCTCTTTCATGCACTACAAAACCAAACCGACGAATCTTTTTTTCATTTCATTGTTCGTCAAATCGGTTTGTTACTTCAGGGCCCAACGTGACAATGTCAAGAGAAGACAAAGCCCCCAGCACAATCCTGGACTAGCTGCTGCCTCTGGACAGCAGGAGGAGACCCCTGACATGACACAGGTGAGAAAACCAGTAAAAACAATGAGAAGAATCACTTGGAATTGTATGCTCTGGCATCCTGTTCTGTCCGCTTGCACTCCTTGTTTGCCAGGATAGGCTCCAGCTCCCCTGCAACCCTAGACTGCAGGAAGGGGTTAGAAAATGGATGGATGTATAGATAGCGCTTTCCACACCAAAGGACCTCAAAGTACAGTTTAAATAGAAGGAAACCCACTTCTTCCACCACCAAATGAGCAACAGCTCTGATTCACCACCATCTTCACTACTCAGCAGGTCAGGTGGAGAAGTGAGATTCTGCTTCAGCAGTGGAATCAAGACCAATCTGGTTTTAGAAAAGAGAGAATCTGGGAGGCCAGGACATTGGGGTCAACACCCCTGCTCTTATGAATGACCATGTAATCAGGATCTTAATTTAAAATCTCATCAGAAAATGCCTCCTCAGGCTAAAAAAGCAAAGATTTTCCATGAGGTGTTTCAGTGAGAAACGTTCCTGTCTGAAAATTGAATCTTGTTTTAGGAATGAGGATACAGGGGAAAGTAGGGAGTCAAAAATGCTAGGTAAATTAAAGGATGAAGAAATCCATCACAGCCCTGCAGCAGCTGAACCCGGGTGTCGAGCAGATATGGGTCATTTTCATCAGTCCTCAGAATAATGATCTCTTATTGACTCCACTGCCTAAGCTCAGGGATTGAATTCTCACCCTGACTGGCCTCCTCTCTATGCACAACAGATTTCAAGGAGCAGCATGTGTCATTATTTAAATGCAATTAATCACAGAACAGACGCAATGAGGCTGTGTGGGATTCAGAAACAGCCAATTTGTATGTAATTAAAATGCAATCTAGCAGAAATGATCTCATTTATCCTTGGAGATATGTGACGCTAAGTGCGGAAATGTAAAATAAATAATATAAACACACTGACATGCACTGTTTAAACAGAGTCCTGTTACTTCTGTATTGTTTTGACAAAAAAGGCATTCCCACTTCGAGTATGCACAGTGAAGTATTAATGTGTTTCTTATGTCAAAACCTGTAAAGATTCTAAGCTGTGGTCCACAAAAAGCTTGAATAGAGCTATCCTTACTTTTAAACTGCATTCCTTTCCATTTGGTGAAATTTCAAAAGGGGGGGGTCAAGATATTTGATAGAATATTTGAATAATTTTAAAATTCACAATATCCTTGTAAATAGTTTTCGGGTGATTTTGTTTTTCAAATCAGGCCATAAAGAACTAGAACATTAAAAAGTGAAAATCCAAAATAATGAAGGTTATTTTGTGGTACATTTGTTTTTCCTATTTACCTTGTATGATTATTTCTGCAGATGCAGTATACTTGCGCCAAACATATTGAGGCTGCAAGCGTAATCAGAAAAGTGAATCCAAAGAAAGATGTTCGCTTTCCAGAATTACCAACAATGACCCAGCAGGTGGCGCTAACGTTAACAGAAGGTAATGGAGTTCTTCGTAACCTGTGAGTGCAATGACGAAACAAGAATATTTTAGCAAGGTGTATTTATTGAATAACTCAAATCTTTTTACACTCCCTATAGAATAAGAAAGAAAGTTTACTAACCCACAATATATGCATATTTATGTTGTAAATACAAATTAAATGCTGTAGGAGGCTGACATTTAAACATTAGTTCACACTTTTCAGGATCCACACACAGAAAAAGTGGTTTTAACAAAAGGACAATGATCTCTTATTTTTAAAAACATAAATATTTTGTGATTTCGTTATTGTTGTTTGCTAGTTTCTATACCACACAAACATGCATTGCTGAATATAAAGTATGCTGCTGTAGTCAAAGTCAGATACAAAATCCTACCACTTCAAGTGGTAATATTTTAAAAGTAATTTCTTTACAATTGTTAGTAGTTCTTCCACAATAAAGCTTTATTACTCATTGTGTGGAATCAGAGTATGAAGTCCTCATGCAACAAATTACCTCATGCAACAAAACTATTCAGTGCACAATTAGAATGTTAAACTGCACTCTAAATATCCCTGGGAGCAAGTGCAATTTAGAAAGGAATGGAAGTTATGTCCTGTTGGGGGTATTTTTAGTATCCCATGCCACTGTTCACAAGAGTAGGGGTGTTAATGTCAGTGTCTTGGCGAAATTCCATGTAGGAGATTGTATAATCTGGCCTCCCTAAATCCATCCATCCATTTTCTAACTGTTTCTTCCAATTCAGGGTCGTGGGGAAACCTTGCCTATCCAGGCAAGAAGCAGGCGCAAGGCAGGGTACACCATGGATGGGACGCCAGCCCATCACAGGGCAGAGACACAGACACAGACTTGCACACACATGGGGGCCAATTTTCCCAGAAGCCTATGAACCTACCAGTATGTTTTTGGGACTGTGGGAGGAGACCCACATGAACACAGGGAGAACATACAAACTCCACACAGATAGCACCCCAGGTCCAGGATTGAACTTTGCGATGAAAAGTGTAATACAAATGAAATGGTGATTATTATGATGACAACCTCAAACAGAAATATATAGCTCTTGCATGAGAATATCTGTATGACACCGGGATAAAAATGTTTCTGAATAGCTGCTAATTGCTTAAATAGATCAATAGGACCACCAAATGAGAGAAACTCAAAAACCTGGTTGGATGGGTGAAACTAATCAGCAGAAATATGCTCAGTCTTCTAGGTGCTCCTGGATCAGTACACTGTGCTGAGATATCAGTGCTGTTATTACATTTTTGCACTGTGAGAGAAGAAGTCCACAAACACTCAATCATTGTTCAGTAGGACTGGGTCACAATAACCTGGCTCAAAACTACATTTTTCAGCTGTTTTGAGAAAAGACACTCATGGCTGTGTTAGGTCCAGTAGAGATTGTGAGAGATGATTCAGCCAAGAAACAAGAAACAAAAGTCTTGACATTAACTGCTTATGACCATAAGGGTTTCTTTTTCACATTAGTAATAGTAAATCCCCACACCGAGGTCCCAACTGTTATCTAAATATAACTGTATTATTAGAAGTAGTCTTAATGATAGTAATAAGAGTTGTATTTTATATAGCGCCTTTAAAAGTGGGTTCTCAAAGCGCTTTAAAGTAAGGAAAAAAAGCACAGTGAGAAAAGACAGGAGGATTACTCAATTATAATAAGGGTTTGGAATACAGTAGAAGAAGGTTTTGAGTCCTGATTTGAAAGTGCACAGGATTGGTGACCTAATAGGAAGCCAGTGCAAAGACTCCAGGATAGGAGTAATGTGATGAAGTGCACTAGACCTAGTCAGGATTCTGTCTGCAGAATTCTGGACATAGTGAAATTTTTTCATTGTTAATTTAGATATTCCAGAGTGTTACATTAGTCAATTCGAGAGAAGACAAAATGTTGACCAGCTGTTAACTGTTAATTTATGCTGTTAATGTTAACAGCATTATCAACATAGATTTGCTTCTTTATATAATAAGTGGATAGTGGACAGCACAGTGAAATTTGCACCCTTTTATACTTGGTCACTAATTGATAATATGATTATTTCTTGATCAAAAGAAAATTTATATTCATTAATACATTTAAATGCAAACAGTGATGCTATTAACTCCTCTAAATAACACATAAGATACATTTCCAAAAAATGTACATATTAAATAAGAAAAACAGAAAGCCTTTGTTGCTGTTTCTATATCAGTATTAATCTTTGAACATCAAATATTCTTTCAAATAGGAAACAATTTCCCATTACATAGCTGATACAAAGTTCACATCTGTGACCTACAAATGATAGTGCTGGATATTAGTGAGTGAGAAACAATTCCATCTGTCCATTTAATGAAGTGCTAAGGATTAGGTAGCTTCATTATGTCAGTACTCAATGTCAAGGCAGTATTATCTTAGTATTATTATTGTGTAATCTTTCATTTTGGTTTTTTCTGGAAAGCTGAAGAGATGTCAGATTTAGAATAGCACTCTGAAAGAAAAAAACCAAAAAGAAACAGCAATTTCTTGTTGTGTCACTAAATGTGATTTTATCATTGGTTTTGACAGGGCAGATTGTCTCATTTGTGATCAGTAGCATTCTTAATAAGGACAAAGTGGTATTTGGTGAATCTTCATAATTGCAAGGCAAATGAGAGCAAAATAATCATGGTTTTCAGCCAATGTGACTTTACATATTTGTGAATCATGAGATGTTTATTTAACTGCAGCCAGAATTAAATTAAAACTTAAACTTACCTGCTGATTTAAATACAAGCCCAGTACTTATCTGAGACTTTACTTTAGGTAAAAGAGAGAAATCTCCTGGGAAAAAAAAAGCAATTATTGTTTACCTCTTTTCAAAATTTGCTGGCAGATAGGATCACAGTGCTTATTAAATTCATTTAAATTGTACTCATGTTCTTTATTGCTTTATTGTTATAGGGTAGACATAATAGAAAAATATGGTTTACGGCATAGTAGGCGACAGATGTGCAGTAACACATAATGAGGTTCGATTTAAAAATGTTAATCACCAGCTTTGTTCGTACAAACCTTCTATAATTGGCCTTAAAAGATAAAATGCTGTTAAGTGTTTCTCTGTTGTGCATTTGTTCACAATAAAATAGCATTGAAAGAAGAGATGAAACAGTGGAACATTTAATTCATTATGCATATGCTTCATGTGAATGTTTCAAAATGTGTTTGTTTCAAGGTTGTGGTTGATCTCCTCAAATTTTAACTGTCTTGCCATCTTTCATTCAATTGTCATTGTAATGAAAAAGCTTCTAAAGAGAGTGAATTAAAAAACAGTAAAAAGACACATGAATACATAGATATCCTTGAGTTTTTCTTGAGTTTTTTAAGTACTAATGCTTTCAGACCTTTCATGTTTTACACTGTGTTAATCATTTTTTAGCCTTGAAACGTTATTTACAGGTATATTTATGAAAATTCAATATTCCATGAATTTACTGGAAGCCTCCTTTGGAGTTCAGAGGTAACCACTGCCTGGTGGAGTATGATCAATGTCAGTTTTAGCTTTAGAAGGTCACAAGAAATAAGCAATATGGGAATAAGGTTTTTGGTTGAGACCTAAGTAAAATCTTTCATAATCGCAGATATCCAAGCCTTACTTTGGGGTTTTTACAAAGGTACAGTAACTATTATGCTACACTCGCAGATATGGGGACTGAAAACTGTTTTATTCAACTGTGTCATTAAAATTGGAAATGATTTAGCTGCTGACACTGTTTTAACTACCGATGTCCCAGACTATTTGTTCCCTGTAGTGCTCTAAAGTTTTTTTTTTCTACACCACATCAATCATTAATCATTTTGCAATCATTAGAAACAGGTATAAGTGCTTCATTTGAAGCCGAAGCCTCTAGAATTGATATTGTGCATTCAGAGATAGCTGTGTGCCAGGAAAGTACTTCAGCTTGAAGGCCATAGATCAGAAAGGGTAAGAGCGCTAGTTTTTGCAGTGGCAGTTCTATTTGTTGACACCAAAAGTCAAAGCACGCCCTCCATACTTTACAGCTCTATTAACCATCCCTTGAAAGCTTTTAGGCTGACTTAGCTGTTCTGGTTTGTTTTGGCAAATGTCAGCAATAGTCTGCTTGTTTGGTTTCTCCTTTTTGGACCTGGCGTTGTCTGCCTACCCAGGAATTTCTGGTTCTTTCCTGTTTGAAACAGCTGTCAGTGGCTACAAAAACAGAGCATTATCTTGACTTGTGGAAAGATTACATTCATGTCATGGTTATGTAATTAGAACACATTGCCTAAGCCAAGCAAAACAACAGCTACAAATAAATATGTCACTGGATTGATGAGAATACTAAATTAAACAGTGTTTTTTAAGCCAGAGATTCTTTGAACCGTATTCTAAGTTTAGAAAGCAATGTTAATCATATGAGTAATTTAATAGCTGTGTTGTGACAAAGAAATGCTATACAATGATGTGCTATCAAAGTGTAAAACTGGATCAAGAAAAGCCATGTATAGTTGTCTTTTAACTACTCCTTGTATTGTGCCAGACTTGTATTGGAATTTGTGATCATATAATCAGTATTCTGCAATGAAACACCCATGGAGCTGTTATGGTAAACATTCAATAAGTAAAATTAACCAAGAAAAATAATGAGCTTCCAATTAAAGATAATGAAAGGGAAAATAATGGTGAGAATTTGTGTGAAATAAAATTAAAGAAATACCTTTAGTGTTCTTTTATTTCTAGCTGTTTTACAAATATTCTGTTTGTTTTACAAATCAAGACACTCTATAACCATTTATTTAAAGTGAATGAAACCAACACATGTGATGGGTGATTAACTGATAATATAAATAATTAACTCTTCAGTCATCCATAGCATTTTTTGTTATAGCTAAGTCCTAGAAATGGAAATGCACCAATGAAATAAACTAAAACTGAGACTCAACAAATGCCTTAAAAACAACAGGAATATACATTTTCTATTAAATACTGTGCGTCCTGACAAGTCAGTAGTGACTTACACTGCTTTCAATAAATGTTGTCTTGATTTGTCTTCCCAAGCTAAGCAAGTGAAATACCCAAGAAAGGAGCAGAGAAAGGGAGAGGACTCAAGAATTCCATCGTTAGTCCCATTTGACACCGATCAAGGAAAACAACAGGTAGGTACAACTAGAACAGCTGTATACCCATATATGTATGTATTTCTAAGACCTTTCTTTCAATGCAAATGTTACTATGTTTTTTTTCCTAAGATATCTCCTAAATATTAGGAAAAACATTGTATCAACAAAATGAAAGAATGGGTAATACTATAAAGCTGAAGACATGATGCAGTTCAATAAAGTGCATTTTTCTAAAGGTTTTGTAGATTGCAATGAGTTGTTCCTCTACAAAAATGTACAGTTCATTTGTATCCCACCAGTAAATAATCTGTGAATGGAATCACATACAAGATGAACAATGTGTATTCAACGTGTGATTAGCAAGGCTCCACTTCTTAACATTTCTATTCACTTTCTATTAAGAATAGATACTTTCTCAACGCAACATTCGGAGGATGGATAAGCAGCTCTGTTGTCATTCTGCAGTATGGGGCTCCATTAAGGGATGAAACTGTTAACACTCTGAAACACTTTATTGCAGAAAATGTTTTTAACATTAACTATAGCACCAGCTTTGTGTTACAACAGTTTTTATGCCATATAATTCCTCAATTTCCCTTTGGGATCAATAAAGTCTTATATATATAATTCAAGTCCCTTTCTCTTTCTTCTGAAGCTTCAAATGTAATAGAACGTACAGTTTTAAGGCATCCAGATAACAGGTTTACCTAATTAAGTTGAGCACAGTTCATTTTATTCTGTCTATATTCAGTACAGACAGAAGATATGCGTGACTTTCTTTGTCTCAATAGTCTGACTGACTGAAATGTAATTTCACGGCAATGAGTTTCTTCTGTTTTTCAGGTTTCTACTGACACACAGAGTAGTCGCCACAAGGACAGCAGTACCCCCGAATGAGCCACTTCCTTCACGAATATGCAATGCAAACAACTCCTTGTATCTTGTTTTACAGGGATTTTTTCTGTAAAAAAAAATTCATAAAGTGATAGTGCCAACGCAGAATAAATTATGAATTTACATGAATACAATATTTGCTGAGCAGTTATAACATAGCGCTAAACATTTGCAAATCACACAGCATTAATTCACTGAAAGGAGCAGAATATTACCATCCAGAACCATACCAGTTGAGGACGACTATGCAGTAGGGGCTTTTAAATCTATTTATCTCTTTCTGTATATAACAAATAACATATACTGTAGATACGCAGTATCACATAAATTTCACATAAATTCGATATTTTATACCACCTTCCAGCCACAATGTTATTTTTGCTTTTACCTCAGAGTACTTATGAGTTTTTTAATGTAGAACTTTATTTTAACAATTCTGTTATTGTTAAATATTTAACAATACTTCAAAATAAATTCACATGGTCCGAGACTATTTATGTGCACTATGCACAAATTGCTTCAGGCGCTTTATGGTGGCAAGCTGAAAATATTTTGGTACAGAAGCAATGCTCAGTGGTGTGGTATCTCTCACCGCAAGCCCTAATTAGAAGGTGGAGTTGTTTTTTGGCATTTGTTTCAGCCTGCGTCTTTTTGTTTTCCGCAGAAATAATTAGACTGTTGAGTTCAGAACAGTTAAGTTAAATTGCTTTGTGGCTTTTCTGCATATATTGTACTTGTGTACTCTGGAAAAGACCTCCAATGGGACCATCCATGAATCCATTGTTGGTGAGGGGTCATGGCACCCTGGAGCTCATCCCAGAAACACAAGGCAGAGCTACATATGTGCTGGGACACCAATACAATATGGAGCACACATATCCACTTTGGGGGCACCCATTAACCTAGGCAGCATGTTGCTGGGGGCTGGGAGGAAACCAGAGTGCCTGCAGAAATCCCATGCAGACTTGGGAAGAACAATCTCCACAGGTATAGGGTTCCAATCCAGGACTGAAGCCAGAACCCAAGAACTGTAAGGCAGCAGTGCTAAAGATTACGCCACATGTGTCTGAAAGGCGTTTTTGTCAAAACTTTATTAACCAAATACAATTTCTTGCATTAGGAATTCGTCTTTTCACATACCCCAGCTTGCTCTTCATGAGACACAGACCGGGAGAGAGAAGCTTGGGGTCAGAGCCCAGGGTCAGCCATTTATACAGTGCCCCTGGAGCAGCTGGGGTTAAGGGCTTTGCTCAGGGGCCCAATGGTGTAGGATATCTCTGGTGGCCGCGTGATTTGAACCGCCAACCTTCCAGCCACAGGCGCAGAGCCTTAGCCACAGTGCCACCGCTCCGCCCCTAGAGAAGGAGTTCGCCTGGCCCGTACGGGGATCGAACCCGTGACCTTCCCTCATTAAACATATCCATATCACATTAGCATAGTTTCAAAATGTGAAACTGCTTATCTTGCTGGTTGTGCTTGATAATAGAATAGTAAGCCCAGTGGTCCCCTCAATGGCCAATACAATAAAAATTATTAACGGGCCACACAGTAGTGCAGTGGTTATCATCGCTGTCCTACAGCACTATGGCCCTGGGTTCAATTCCATACCTGGGGTACTATCTGCTTGGTGTTTGTATGTAGTCAGTTTGGGTTTCCAAACATAGTCCTAAAACATACAGGAAGGTTGATTAGCTTCTGGGAAAACTGGCACTAGGTGTCAGTGTATGACCTGTGCTGGACTGGTGTCCCATCCAGGGTGTACCCTGTCTTGTGTCTGTTGCTTGCTAGAATAGGCTCCAGCTCCCCAGACCCTGAATTCGAAGAAGTGGCTAGAAAATGGATTAATGGATGATTAATTACTGATTGTTAAACAGTATTGCTTTTTTATAAAGTGTTTCATACAATATTAACATATGCAGAGAATCACAAAGCCATTTAGTAATGCTCCTATCTTTTTCTTCAATCTTTTTTTCAAATAATTTATCATTTTCCTTGCTCACATAATTTTCATGTAAATAAATATAATCCCATGCTTAAAAATATTAATAACTAGATTGCTTCTTTTTTGTACACCATTAGGTCATTTACTGCTGTGGCACTCTTGTTAAAGAAATGGGAATGTTCTTTATGTTTTTCTTTAGTATTTAACCTGCTGATTCATATTGCAGTGAAGAAGTCTAGCAAAATTTATTTTCTTGGCAGCTATTTACAGGAATAATAAATGACTTCATCTCCATGGGAAATGTCAATGCTTTAATTGTTGTGGTCACCTGGCCAGACTTTAAAAAGCTCTTCATAAATGACCTCATCCAAAAGTACCACTGTTACCAGAGAGAAATGCTGTGGTTTCTCACTGTGACATGGTCATTGTGACTGTGGACTATTTAAAGATCACATTGTTTGTGTTCTACTGTGAAATAAAGGTAACTATAAATGTGACTACTAATGCACATGTATTTGCAGGAGATCCTCTTACAAAAGCTTTTTAAATGTAGATATTTCTATCACATATTAATACTCAGAAAAATCCATATAATTTTCTCAGATCTCTTACTTTATGGTGTGACCTATTAATTTCATTGCAAATTAATATCATTGCAAGATACTGTGTACAGTATATGTGTGGTTTTTAATTTTCCACACATTCATATAAATTGGTAACTGGCAGACCTGCTGTAAGCATCAGCATTTATGAAGGTGACAAGATACACAGCAAGCCACTTTGTTATTATGCCAGGAATGATGTGTATAATCATACAACCAGGACAAAACAACAGAATCTAAACTGGTACATCTTACACCATAACGTCTCTTCACCATAGCTCTCAATCGGGCAGGGAAGTAATACAAAACAGAGTCAACAATATTAGGACAGTAAGCTTAGCACATGAAACAAAACTGCTGTACTTTTTCCCCTTTTTGTTATTTCTTGACTTACTTGACAAATGCTTAAATATTCTAAAAGACACTCTTTCACTCTCAAATATAAATATTTTGCAACCCTTTAGATGTAAACGTGAAACGTGTAAGACATGACAACAGTTATAGACCAGTAACTAGGTTATGCAAGCAAATTACAGCTGACAGCCAAAGTTCAACAGCATGTCAGCAAGTTTTACACCTTGTCAAGGCACCCATTCTACAGGTGCTGGGTAAATAGTCTTCTATCCTTCTATATTCAACACATTGTGATAGGAATCCATCAATGTAACTTGAAGTAAAACAGGTAATTAAAAAAAAAGAAATAGTCCTTAGAATTGAAGACGCACATTAAATGGGTAAAAAGAAAAAGCCTATCTGGGACCTAGAATGAATTCATATCTTAATATTGAAGCAGCCTTCTTCAAATACAACCGTATTCATTAACACAAATGTCTTATAACAGTATAAGACGGCTGTACACATCATTTTCTTTGTGGTTAACATAATAATTAAAATGAAACATTACAAACATTTTAATTTAAAATCCATTTTAACATTGAATGGAAACTTGTCTTCAGAACGAATGTCTGACACTCATGGATTGTAAAAGATTTAAAAAAACATTCACAAGGCATGACCGATTTTCAAGCGAACAAGGGGGATTGGGACGTTGTCAATCAAAAACCCTGCTTTTTGTTTAAATCGTAAGCAGCAACTTATCTTTTTCAGAAAGGATTTTTGTGCTTCTTTATTTGCTTTCATATTGAGCTCCGAAATTTTAATTGCGACGTGCTAATTATATAGAGTGAAGGGCTTTAAATGTTTGCTTTTAAATGTCCTACATAAAATGAATCGTGGTATTATCTTATAACTACATCACTGTTTTAAGATAACATTCTCCGTTTTTTACACAGGGCATTATCCTTCTAAACGTGTATTATACAGTGTAAATGTACATGTATTTCTGTACTGACTATAGCATTCAATCTATTTTATAACAGCTACAGTATTTCGGATAGCCAAGCTATAACACCTCCAAGGAATGGCGCGTATGGGTGTAACACTGTACTCAAAACCAGCAACATTGCCCACAACAGCGTTGCAGACAGGATTACCACACTCCCAGTACGGTTTTAGGCGGACTATGTTTGCTTCCTTTCGGGACCGGAAGTGATCAGCGTCGGTCGTGACGTCAGGACGGCCATTAGGCAGCCGGAGAGGCAGGGGTGGGAAAGCGCTTGACTGACGTCTTCGTATTTCTTTTTTTATCTGCTTCAGTTAATAATTATAATTCCTACTTGCCGGGACTGAGTCTTTTCCTTCCCTCGCAGATTAAACGGGGTTTGTAAAACAGTAGGGTAGGGCGTTTTATTTTTTTCGTTTCTGTTTTATACTTAATCTTTTTTAGGGTAACATTCAGAAATGGACGAAAAGGCGTTCACGAAGGAACTTGATCAATGGATTGAGCAACTCAACGAGTGCAAGCAGCTCTCGGAAAGCCAAGTCAAGACTCTCTGCGAAAAGGTAATTATTGTCTTTCTTCAGAACAACACAGACGGCAAAGATTTGTCCATCTTTACTGGGGGAAAGGTGTATGAACGGGACGGTGTGGAGGGTTTCGAGCGGGTCCTCTCTTGCCCTGCATATACCGGCTTGTTAAGATGGCGGAGTGGATTGCCATTGGTTACCGATTCAAATGAATGAGGTATTATTCGTAAAAGCTCATTTGAAGCGGTATTTCAAGCATTTAACAGTTTATAATTCAAGAGTACTTAGCTGAGAAATAGACCTTAATCTAAAGCCTGCAGCAGCTCTGAAGGTGCAAGATATATAGGTTAAATGCATTGACTTAGGAACTTCTTCTCAAATGGAAAAAACAGCACTGCTGCCGGAGGAAGGTAGTTTAAATGATTAATATTTCGAACTGCCTGCGGACATCTTGGCACTGAATTGTTTGTAGCGGTGAAATCCGGCGTTAAATTGAATGCGTCGCTTTCCGATTGCTTTTGCGATGGGCTGTAGTACATTCCTAAAATGGCGCCGATAGTTACACACAGCAGACTCAGAAAGCCGTGTAGGCTAACTATGTTGTCCGGTAACGTAGCTATACGAAAAACGATCTCTATTTATCGCAGTAGTTATGCGTTTGTATCGGATAAGCACTTCATCTAGGTTCCCTAAATTCGAGCAACGAGACCTCGGCCCAGTTTATTAAGGTATTTTGGTTTTGATGAGCCGCGGTATTCCGGTGTAATGCTGTAGCGATGTTTTTTAGAAGCTGGCGTTCTTTTTTAACTTTAGTTGCTTTCTTAAGCAAGGAACGGGCTCAGAATATTTTTAAGTACTGAAAGTCAGAGTAGTGTTTACTTTTAAAACAACGCTTACAATGGCAACTTCTGACTTAAGTTTAGCCTCACGTGGAAATTGAATTAGCTCGCCTTTAGCCCTTGGTGATTTTAAATTCAATAGGTATATTAATAATGATTGGTATTTTGTCTAGATTAAAGAGTAAAGTTATGGATTTTATTTTTTTTTCATTTGTATTTTAAGTTTATATGTAATAGTGGTCAAGATCTGCTCTTTAGTATTTAAAACAACTCAACGTTTTGTAGGGCTGTTCTCAAATGTGAGAGTTATGAAGTGATAATCTCTGACAAGGAACAAGTAATAGGTTTGTTCCATGCTGAAGAGAGAAAACACAACGTTTCTGCTGTGAAACCTTCATGTGTGCAGGTGTGCCCTCTGTTTAGGTTGTGCATGGTTACAGTACAGTTACCTGTAAGGTTTTTGGACCCTTGAGAGTCGTTTTCCATCCCTGATCCTGAAGTACTCCTGTCTCTTCTGGTTTTCATTCCCAGTGAGCTGTTAATCAGTTAAGTGTCTTGAATCTTTGATATATTTTAAACTATTTTTTGTGCACAGGACTTTCACAAATGTGTTGTCATTCCAATTAAATATAGTGAGAAGAACTATAAACTTAAATTGGAATTCTGAATTCTTATTACCCAGATAGTGACATTTCTGAGCATTCCTTGTGGAGCATGGCTCTATTTGTTAAATGCACCCAAGTCATGGCGGCAAAGCTCAATGAGAGGAGAGTTGAACTTGGCATCTGGTACAGGTTTCATGCAAATTAAGCTTGTTGTATTATGTCAGAAGCTAGCATGATGGCACAGTGGTTAGCATTGCTGCGCTTAGGCCCTTGGTTCAATTCTGGACCTGAGTTTCTATCTCTGTGGAGTTTATATGTTCTCCTTGTGTTTGTGTGGGTCTCCTTCAGATGCTCCAGTTTCCACTCATAGTCAAAAAACATAATGGTAGGTTAATTGCCTTCTGGGAAAATTGTCTCTGGTGTGAGTCTGTTGGTGTGTCTGCCTTGTGATGGGCTGGTGTTCTGTCCAGGGTGTACCCTAATTTGTGCCTGTTGCTTGCCTGACAGGCTCTGGCTCTCCTGTTAGAAAATGGCTGGAAAATATGTAAGAACTGAAACCATTTAAAAAACAGATCGGTTTAAGAGTTTGGTAAGCCAAGCGAATTTCAGCTGGAATGAGAAGCAGATTGGGGGACACTCCAGGTGTAGGATTAGGAAGCTATTTTACAATACTTTTTTTGCAAAGTGCACAAAGGATGCTAGTCTAGATCTGATTGCAGGAAAAGGGAGGGAAATTGCAAGGATTAGTAGGGTCTGCTCTTGTAATCCCATGCTGCTATAAATGGGATTCAGAGGTATCTACCTGGTACACAGTGATGGGGATGGAGGATTTCCTAATGAGTAGGCCAGACTAAGTTTGGCTGCATCATGGTTAGTGCTGAAAGGGGATCGTTTATTGTTAATCTTTTTCATACACTGCCAGATGTTAAAAATGAACTGTTTTGGAAGCAGGCCTGTGGACTAGAGGGAGGACTCCCACTATATATAGTAACTTCTGGGTCTACTTTTTGTATCTTGTCAAAAGACTCCTGTACCTTCTCAAAGACTCAGATGTCAATTGTGTGCACCTAAACAAATTGTTCAGCAAAGCTTTTCTGAGTGATTCCCAAAGTAGTTTATCAGCCGTTATCTTGTGTTTGTCTGGAAAAGTGCTATTAAGCTGTGTGCTTTCTTCCTGGTAAACTAATGAGATTAACAGGAACATCAATGTAAACAAATTGCTAAAAACTTTGAAAAAGTATTATTGGGTATTTTTATGTACTTTCAAGTGAGATTCAGTGGTTTTGTAGGTGGGTGATTTCATGTAAGGTGACTTTTGTGAAAGTTAAATGTCTAGTTCTGGATCAAAGTTAACTGTCAGCACAAGGCATTTCTTTAAAATGTCTTTTAAAATTATCCTTCCCAGAACATAGTATGTAGTAAAGAATGATTTCCCCTGCATTTGATTTTGGGTTTGGGCCTTAGACTAAAGTACATTTTTTAAGTTCATATATTGCTATTGTATATGTAGGGAAAGATGGAAATTACTATGTAAAGTTACTTAATAGCATGTTAAGCCACCATGAGTGGCCAGTACCACCTGGCATCGTGTCTGCTTGTGTCTGGAATTCTGCAGGAAGTCTGTGCAGGACCATTCTTCCACAAGACCGTGAAATTGGTTGATGGAGGTGGAAAATGCTGTCTCAGAATTTCCCATAAATGCTTGGTTGGGCTCAGATATGGTGACTGAGAAGGCCATGATATATGGATGACAATAGTGTCATGTTCATTAAAACTGCACATGGTCTGTGGATGGGGGCATTTATCATCCTGGAAGACAGCCTTCTGGGTGTAGACACTATACGTTGCTGCTTTTTCAAATTCACTTAGATCTCTTCTTGTAGACAGTCCAATCATACTTAGCTTGGCAACCTGGCCTGCCCAGCACTTTTATACATGATCCTAAATATGCTGTGGTGTTATTTGCCTAATTTACAAATGACACGCGCTTCCGTCTACTTGATGTCCCTCATTTACCCTGGTATTTCAGTTTTTTGTCCTCTGATTGCATGTTTAATAGTTAAGCTTCATAAAGTTCTTCTTCAGCGTAAGCGAGCAAAGATCAGCTGTTGACCAGTTCTTGGAGCAGTGTACTACTTGTTCTCTGTTTAAGAAAAAGGAGTTATTATCAGATGTGCTGAAATAACCCATGGTTGGTTGATACATAACGAACTTGGTCACCTATCAAACAAGCTCTTGCATAGGGAACATTTCCAGGTAACACTGAACAATTACAGACCTCTGTGACAGAATAATGGGAATAACAAATTATAGGACTTTTACCTTAAAAGGGGACTGCAGTCCCAATTTCTCAGACTGGTTAGTAAATCTTGGAAACGAATGTTATCAAAATTCAGATTTAAGTACAAATTTGTGAACTTGGTGAAAGTACTGTGTTGTCGCCGTGTTGTTGCACAGCCCTGGTTTCACCATGGATGAGAGCAAGTTTGCGCAAATTGTGACGTGAAGCAGCCCTTTCTGCTTACTAGTCCCGGACTAATGTGATGTATGAGCAAATAAGTGCATGTGTAGCAGAGATTTCACAGCAGAAGTGTTTCAATGTGATCTGAATGTTGAGTTAACAATTAAGTTATTTGTCAGCAAAACCCTCTCGAAGTTGAGAGCAATATTTGTATTATATTTAAAGAGATGTATTTGTAAGCCTGTTTGTTTACCAGATAATAGGGCTGCTTCACCTCAGCGGAAGTTTGGTTGCCTCGTTCTGAATCGCAAAATAGGGAACTGAACATACCTGGAAATGATCTATTTGATGATGGAAATTTTACTCTTAATGCTCATTTTACTTTCATTGTAGTTTAAAATGCACTCAATGCAGATTATTTCTAACTCCAGAATAAAAATAGCATTGCAGCTCCCCTTTAAAGTACATAAGTGTGTATTTCTACCAAAAGTAAGAAATATTGTACAAGTCCAATGACTTCTCACATTCATTGTATAATCCAACTAAAATGTCAAGTAGAAGCAATTTCTGCTGGGAAAGATATAGGAGAAAAGACAGTATTAAAACCTTATTTCCTGAGCATTTTGAAGCTCAGAAGCTAAGCAAGCAAAGTCTGCTGAGTACTGCGATAGACCTCTAAAGAGAACTGGTACCAGAATTTTCAAATCGCCGTCCTAGTATGGAAGCCGTGACACTGCTGTAGGAGGTGTTGTTCTTGGGTGACATCTTAAACAATTGTTTGAAATCGTTGTTTCTTCCCAGGACAAAGCTGTAATTTTTGTATATGTGGTTCAGTGCACCTTATCATGCTTCTGTACCAGAATGAGCCAGTAGATGTCCTTTTTTTTTAACTAGAGAAATGCATCATTAGTAACTCAGTGGGCTGTACTGAGAGGACAAATAATTGAGATTTATAGTGTTGCATTATAATGTTGCTTTATACATAATGACTATTTTTTTGTTTCATCCAAAATTTCTCTTTAACTTATTCTGTGATTGTGAATGTTGTGCTTTGCAGTGTTGACTCAGATATTGAAAGAGAAATTTGATTACCTGGTAGTTGGGATCTAAAAATATACATGTGCAAATGTTTGTGGAGCTCTTTGTTTTATAAGTGTTTTTAAAGAGTTTAAAAGCTAAAGAGATTATAGATTAAAATAATCTAAATTTGTGGTGTTAATGTGATAATTTTGTATCTGCCACTGTTTAATGAGCTGAAGAAGATCCACTTCTAAGATTTTCTGTACTTGGAGCAGAGAAGAAGCCTTTCAAGAGCATCACATCATTGTTCATTTCTTTGGTCTAAACACTTAATGGATGCTTTTTGTAAGAGCTAGGACAGGGTTTTCCATATTGGTAAACTCAGGACAAATGATAGAATTTGGTATGAAGTGTGATTTGCCTAAAGGTAAAGTAAAAATTTTGAAGTCCATTTCTAGTATTTAGGATAGTGCATAGGTAATTGGGTGTGATGGGCATCTGGTCTGGGGAGAAACATTTTAAGATACTGAAATTTTAATGACTTTTTTAACTTGGTAGTAAGAAATGTTTGAGATGGAACACTTTTGATAAAATTGTGTGTTCTTTTCATTGTCCAAGCATTTCGTATGAAATATAATTGGCACTCTTATATACTGTAGCCCACACAGCCTGTTTCTAACGAGGCGAGACTGTTCAGAGTATAAAGTAGTTTGTTACATTTATGAAGAATCTGTTTAATCATCTGGTAAGAATTAAAGTGCAAAGGCATTTTCTTTTGATTTTAGTTTAGAAAAATGGTTTGCAGACTTCAAAGCTCTGGAAGTTTAGGGGTTCTAGTCTGCAAACTTGCAGATGTTTGGGATCTTGGTGGATAATTATATTTAGTATTTAACAACCAGTAAGAATAGTGTGCTCTCCGTAATGTCATTTTCCATTTTACCACTAGTTTTGTAATACAGTAATGGAATTCCTCAAAACACTTCCAAATTTTAACCTTTAGCAGTGGTTAAAATTGGTCAGAATATAAAAAGTTGACACTGCAAGACAGTTCAGCTGCTTCCAGGATAAATGAAAGGAAATATTTTGGGGCTAATGTAAGGTCACAAGAGATGGTCATTGTGGAACAGGTAGTAGGGAATTAATCACCATAGATGGGAAGAAATATTTTCAGGGTGTTTCCATGCGATGAGCAGGGACACTGAATTAGGTTTATGTCATAAGCAAGTGCATAGCCAACACTTCCAAGGACCAAGTAATTTGGGGGGACTATAATAGTTACATTGCATTTTGTTTTGATGATAATCTGTTACTGTGCAGTAGTTTGGTCCATTGAAGTTTTTATGATGCTGAAATTGTGAAGTGCTCAAGATCCTACATATTTTAGTTTCATGGATATACTTGTAAAATTAAAAAAATAAAAATCCCAGTTATTTGCTTTATCTGTACAGCTCATAAAACCTGATATCCTATGTGGTAGACTCCTTTGCTAGTATAAGAAGATTGAAAAGCCCTCAGAAAGGGTTCAGATTATTGTGGCTTTTATGGTGTTTAGGTTTATAACGGGGTTTCCTACCAGGAGTTGTGTATGGGAAAACTGAGCATTAACATTGGCTGTTAGATAGCTATTTCTCTGAAGATGTCAAGCTCTTCACATTTATAACTACTGCTATAAACCTGGGGCTAAGTAATAAATGCTTATGTCAATAGATACAAGAATAACCTATATTCTGTTGGGTTGGGAGTAAAAAACTCAATTAACGGGAATTTCATCATTGAAACTCAGGTTCACTTGTTTAGTTTTTAGCAATAAGGTTACAGGCTTAATGGAGGCTTGACTTTACACAGTGAACAGGTGCAAGCAATTTGAAGTACCAGCTGAGTCGGACAACATCTTAATTTTACCATGTTTTTGAAGATGCCTAATAAAAGTGGTTTTAGTAGTTTAATGTATACATCCAGAATGTGTATTTTAAAATGAATGTTGATTTTGGTATTTTCATTTTTTCCAATAGCAGCTTTGAGGTGATAGATGTGAAAAATACTTCAACCTAATTGATGTGTGAGATAAAGATTTTTTAACAAAGTTCTGTTGCACAGAATCTGGGAAGATTGCTGTGTACAGCTATGTAGTTGTAGCAGACCCTGTAAAATCTGGAATTTTCTGTTTTCTAATTCCTGATTTTGTTTTTATTTTTCTGAAGAAACTAGTTGTCTAATTTTGTAGCTACACATTGATCCTACACATCCCTTGATATTTTCTAGATTAGTCCATTCCGTTCCAAATCAGAATGACAGTGGCTTTTTTTTCTCCCTCCCTTTCCCAGGGTTTACAAACCATGTGTGATAAATGGTTGAGTTAAAGCAATTAAAACTACCTTAAAGGTTCACACCTGAAGGATTGGCAACTGAAACCTTTTTCTTTTCAGCATGGAGTTAACCTCTGGTTGCTTCTTTGTGACGTGCACACTGATGCAGTTCCTAACGAAATATTATTTTTCAAATAGTCACTGCAGCTTCATGAACTTGGCAAGAATAAAAATTAGTCATTGTTTGTGTAGTTTCACATAGCTTTTGGTTTTTAGAGAGCCGGATTCCTTTAATTGTTGTGAAATGTGAGGTTATGGCACTTGAAACTCACTCATAATGAGATCGATCACGTAATAAGCTCAACATACAAAGTGCACTTGTTAGATTTTTTTATTGGTTTTGTCTTCGCACTTTAGCTTTAACCCTCAAATTAAGTTTTTTTAGTTGTTTTTATAAAATCTTTCAATCTTAATGTGGAAAGGCTACATGACTTAACTCCTGCAAGCTGATCTTAGACCACTTTGTGGGCCAAACATGAATTGTAGATTTATTTTTGAACATTTCAAAGAACAAAGCAGGAATTCAGTCCAGTTTTATTTTGGTCTGGAGTATGTATCGTAAATGTTTTAGTGGAATTTGTGCTTCCATGGAAACAGTAACCTCATTCAGACATGCAATAAATTGAGTGTAAAAATAGCTGTGGATTTAGATTGATTCAGACTTGCATCACAAATTACCTCTGCTCTCTGACTCATCTGAGCTGTGATTTTTGGATACTGTGAAAATAAATCTAGGCATGTTCTGGTAACGCACGGCTGCTTCCATATGAAAACTTAAAATGGTTTGATTTTAGTCAAGTCTCAAGATGGAATTTCATAATTCTACAGAATTCCAGCTGGGTTTCACTTTTTTGTGGTGGGTGATGTCAAACGCCATTATGCAGTAAGACCCAGGAAACAGCTTTCTTTGCACTTCCAACTCAAGTTGTAGTTTTGTTGTAATTTCTGTAGAAACGTATGACAGGGAGAGGGGAGGTTACTGCACCCTTCTAATGTGCTAAGTTGTCAGCTCAGCCAAATTTTCATTTTGATAAATACCATAATTCTTAAACAGAAGTGGGGGAAAAACAGATCAGCTGCATGGCACTCTTGGGTTACTGAATAAAGTGAATTAGTTTTTGCCCATGTTACTTAATTCTGACCTGTTTTCCAGACATCCTTTTTAATGGTTGCATTAAAACATAACTCATTTGGTAACAGGGTATTTTTTGCTATAGCAAAAGAATGGTGGAATAACAAGAATGGAGCTTCCAAAACTTCATGCAGAATATTTTCAACAGTATGCAAAGTAGAATTGTCAACACACCCACACAGCTGTCAGTTTTAACCTTCCCAGTTTGTGTAGTTTACTTTGTTTTGTGGATCAGCTGTCCCTAAGGGTTTCAGTGATCTCATTCCCTCTAAATATCCTATTTCCCTGGCCTACAGGAAATTTTTCTAGCACTCTTGCTACACTTGACTGAGGATTCACCAACTTAATATTTTGATGAGCTCTAAAGAGTCAATAATATACTGTACATTTGAATTTCTCAGGTTTCTTCCTTGACCTCCTTGTTGAAGTATGGAATGTGGTGTTGTTATCTCTAGTTCATGAGCAGTTGTCTTGAACTGGCTTTTCCGTGTCCTTCAAGCTGCTGAAAACAGACTATCATACATAATGGCTGCCTTCATCCAAATTTGAGGTGCCCAGTTGATAAAAGTTCTTTTATTAGCCTGACATGCATCTGCTGTGCCAGCTGTGTTTTTTTAGAAAATGGTTATGAAAGTATTTTCATCTTTTGTGACATAACTGATTTCTGTTGTCTTTTCAGGCTAAAGAAATCTTAACAAAAGAGTCCAATGTGCAGGAGGTACGGTGTCCAGTCACTGTTTGCGGAGATGTTCACGGACAGTTTCACGACCTCATGGAGTTATTCAGAATTGGAGGCAAATCTCCAGACACAAATTACCTTTTCATGGGAGACTATGTTGACAGAGGCTACTATTCTGTGGAAACGGTCACACTGCTTGTAGCTCTTAAGGTAAAATTGAGGAGTCTTTTCTTTTTTTGAGTTAATCAAATATTAGCTTTTGTGTGTTTACATGGGCAGTATTTGAATCCTAATGTTTGTCTTGAGTTGCTGGAGTTTTTTGTGCATTTTCTTTAAGAAAACGAAGTCATCTTTCTCATTTGCATTGTGACACCCTTATAGCTAGCATAATATACAATTGACTAATGTTGTGTCCTCAACACAACCACAATTTAACCAATGCTGTTTTTATAGTAGGCCCTAACATCTAGTTTTCATATTACTGCCGTATTCAGGCAAAATGAATAGACTTTCTAAAGCTATTTTTTATCCTGCTAAGGCTGGGGCTAATTTAAAGTTTGCAAATTAAAGATATTTAGAACCCAATTGTTTCCATCTCCTTTTTTTGTCAGATGTCCTCTCCTACAATATGTTCCTGCAATCACTTGGAGTGATTTGTCAGTTTCAGCTTTAAAATTACAGAAAAAATGTAATTTTAGTAGCAGGAAAGTGGTGACCTTTCACTTCTCTCTAGTGCTCCAATTTCTGTTTTCCATAGCTCTTTTCAGAAGCAGCTAGAGACTGATATCTGCAGAAAGTAAAGGTCTTGATCTGATCAATGACATTATGCAGGCAACACATTACTTACTCCCATAGTAAAGCCCAGTTTAGAAATCATAAGCCTATTAAATACAATTATCAGATGATCTGTTGAGTATAGTAATCATGGCTTTTGTGCAGAATGGTTAATTTCAATCTACATTTTACTGTGGTTTATTTGGAAATAAAAGCAGAATTTTAACTTGCATCCACCAATGCAATGGGCAGTTAACTTGGTAAAAGTATCATTGAGGAGTATAGCAATTCATGCTTATTTTCCTTTCATGTTTCTTAGGTTAGATACCGTGAACGCATCACAATTCTTCGAGGGAATCATGAAAGCAGACAGATCACACAAGTGTATGGTTTTTATGATGAATGTTTAAGGAAATACGGAAATGCTAATGTTTGGAAATACTTCACAGACCTCTTTGATTACCTTCCCTTAACTGCCTTGGTAGATGGTCAGGTAAGTAGCGCTGAAATCTGAATATTATATGCCTCTTAAACCTACAATCCTTATAAAAAAATTTTATTCTCTGTTATAGACGAGTTTTATTTTTTCTCAAATTTGTAATAGAAAACTTTTCCTTCATGCATGGGGCTGTTAAACCACAACTATGCATGCAATCTTTAATAGCAATTTATCGGAGTTTGAATGTATAAAATTGATGACCCTCTATTGGTGAAAAATGTTGTAACTTAACCTGCTACTGTTAACAGAGTTATTGAGAACCCTTGATGGGCGGACACAGTGACATACAATACAACATACTTCATTTTGGCTAATAATAAGAATCAGACTTGACGAAGGTTCATTATAGTTTATATAACAGATTGAAGAATATCTTCTTTTGAGTGATTTAAAATTTGGAAATCCCAGTTGATTTAAGCCCAATCATCAAAACTTCTGATAATGCAGAATAAACTAATTTTTTCTAGTTATTTGGATTTTAGTTTTTTCGTGTAGGCAATGTGCCTTGTTCAGTCTCCTTAGATGTTTAGAAAAACTGCATTAAATTATAAAACAATTTTTGTTTTCTATGGCTATTTTGTCTTAGATATTTTGCCTTCATGGAGGACTCTCACCATCTATAGACACACTGGATCACATCAGAGCACTCGACCGTTTACAGGAAGTTCCACATGAGGTAGATATTTGCTCTTATCTGGGATGTCTTGAATGAGAACTGGTAGATGTTAAGATGTAGTTCTGGTGTGTATGCACACAAGGATTAAAGAAAACCCCTACTGAGTGTGGAGTAGTGTAAGTAGGAGATTGTCTGGGGCTAAGTGGTCTTAAAGACTCAGTAGATTTGTACATATATCGTTTGATTTTTAAACTGATAACTGTAAAATGTTACAGTCTGGCTGTAGTCCTGTTTTCACTTTGTACGTTTATAGAATCTTTTCTATGGGAGTAAATATTTGTTTAATTTAGGGGCCAATGTGTGACTTGCTGTGGTCAGATCCTGATGATCGTGGAGGCTGGGGAATCTCTCCACGTGGTGCAGGTTACACCTTTGGACAGGATATTTCTGAAACTTTCAATCATGCTAATGGCCTTACTTTGGTCTCAAGAGCTCACCAGTTGGTGATGGAGGTAAGAGTTTTTCAGTTGGAAGGCTTGGTTACCGTTTGCTGTTTTTTTGGCAGTTGTCATGCTACTAATATAAACAGCTGAACTACAGTGTTTGTGTTTTCATTTATTAATGCTTTTCTTGTACAGAGTGAGTGCACTGTCTAGCTGCATGAATGCTGACCTTGGTACTGCTCATGTTTTTGATTTTTGAAGTCCAGTGCTTTACATAAAGAGCCAATCGATGCTTTTTTTTCCCCACAAGCCAGTGAGTGATGATGCCATTTTGCTAGTAAAGCACAGCTAAAGGCCATTGAATGGTTGCTTTATATGCACAGAAATCCATACAGCACCTACTGTGGTTCGTTTAGTGCATTAGTAATATACACAGTAGTGTATATTAACAAAAACTGAATTTGTAATTGTATGTATCGATATGTTTTTAAGACACTAGTGTAGGCGGTACTTTCATTTGTGCCTGAGTTGAATGTATATATAATCTGTTCTAAGAAAAGGTAAATTTTGCAATTGCAAGTGTGTGCAGACCCTAAAATATTAAATAATTTGTAGCTGTAGTCTTGAGAACTGCCCAAGACATTTCAGCTGAAACACAAAATCTGCACTGGCACCTCTCTCAGCTCTGTAGTTTAACTGGTTTTTCCTCCTTGTGCCTTGGTCTTTCTTCCTAAAGGCAACATTCTTTAACTGTGAATAAGGAAATATGAAAAATGGTATACGTGTCAGGTGGCACTGTAATGGTGCTTAAGTAATTTCATTTATTCAGTTTGAATTGCACTTATTAATTGGTCATGGCAAATGATTTCATAAGGCTACCTTTGACACGGTTTCATGTAGCAGGTTAACAGATGGCATAGTGCCTGGTGTAGTCCTAATAGGCTGGTTTTTATTATCAGTGGCTTTTGGTATACAGTTATTTTTTTTCTGTCCTAATGAGAAATCTCTTCTTTCAGGGTTATAACTGGTGCCACGATCGCAATGTGGTAACAATTTTCAGTGCACCTAATTACTGCTATCGCTGTGGTAACCAGGCAGCTATCATGGAACTTGATGACACTCTTAAATACTCCTTGTAAGTATTTTTAAGTTCCTATAGTGTCTAAAGATGTGACTCAAATGTTATTTTGATTATAATGTGGTTCTAATTCAGTAAAGCAAAATGGGATTTTTTTTTGTTTTGTAACAAATAGGTCTAAGTAACTATTGTGAAAATTAGTGTTGTGCACCAAGACTGAATTTGTTTGAGCTTAGATTTGTATTGAATCCATTACCTGTAGATTTAAGTAGCAGGTTAAAGATTGCCTGTTTTTAAAAAATCTTTAAAAATTGCTTAATCATATGCAATTTAAAGCTATCTCTGCAAGATTGTTTTAATTTACTTGTTTAAACAATTCAAGCTGCTTTCAGTGAATTTTGTACCAATTTTTTAAAACTATATTTCTCGAGTTTCACGCTTTATTTTACTTCTCTCTAGCCTTCAGTTTGATCCAGCACCTCGCAGAGGAGAACCCCATGTGACACGCCGCACTCCAGACTACTTCCTGTAAAAATGAATCTTAATGTCTGTACAGTATTGCCATGAATAATAGCTTAAAAACAAGATGGGAGAAGGGCAACAGTTACTCCAAATTGTTCAGACAAGCAACTTTATTTAAGCATTCAGAAACTTGTCTGTACATGGACCAAAAGGTGTGCCATATTTGAAAAGCAAAGGCCTCAGTCCAGGAAGACCATGACCATATAAATCAACACCAATTCCTCTGTGCATGATGTTGCATTTTTTTTAATCTCCAGGTCAATAAGCCACTGTTCCTGGACTAGTACAGTTAATAGGTACTGTTGCTTGTAAGAAAGACTGTGGAGAATTAAAGTTATAACCATTAAAGATTAAACTTTGGACCTTGTGATTAAAAAATCCATATAGCTATAGCTTTACTCAGCATGACTGTAGATAAAAATAGCAGCATACAATCATTGGAGCTTTAAAGAACATTTTAAAAACTACCACGGCCTCCTGTTTTGTGTGCAAACTATTTTTTTCAGGGAGTACTGTTTAATTTAATTTTCTGTCTGCACTCTTTTTATTTTTTCATTGTTTTATCACTTGGTTCATACTTGATTACTTGTACTGAGCAGAAGTTTTTTTTTCCAGTCAAACCTTTTTTGTTTAATGCTGGAGAGATTTCCTGCATCTTTTCTTTACATAACAAACTTGTGAACTAAGTGCTTAAAATAGTCCGGTTCAGTTGTATAGGGAAAACGTGGAAATGGATGCCATTGTTGAAATGGTAACACTAACACTTT